>NC_142118.1:14192065-14347391 GCF_056152115.1 Neolamprologus brichardi
GAGACACTTGTTTCCTTTGTCCCATCAAACATTTCTTTCAGACATCTGTGTTTATCAGAGCGATATGTGACTAATTTTTTATCAAATCAGCAGAAAGTACACAAATACAAGATTAAATATTTTATTTATTTATCAAAGATACATAATTACACATTGATACAATGAACAGGGTGTCTATAAAAATTACACATGGTGTAAGAAAAACATTATAACATACAAATAAGTGTTTTATGATAATCTGACATAGTTTTAAAAGCATAAGAATAAAAGTTTTTTTTTAAAAAAAAAAAAAATCATGTTCTTTCATGATCACATTATCACATTCTTTAAAGCATAACGTAGGGAGCAGAGTGTTCACAAAAACAGTTTTATGATTACTTTTTCCACAGTGCTTGTATGCCTCTTGCAAAACTATGTACTTTTCACCATAAGACACAATAACTCACGATTATCTAAGACCAGCCATGAAATGTCCGTCGCTTCATTACAATCATTTGTCCCCGCTGCTGCCCTCAGATCCAGATGCAGTCTTCTGTACTGTGGGGTAAAATTGCTTGTTTGGTGGTTCATAAAAAATATCTCAAAAAGCGATGTCGGTGAGGGGACCAGAAACCCTGGGTTGCAGAGCAGTTGGTAAGGACTTGTATATTTCTGGAGAGTCTGCAAAAGCTGTCTTGCTCGTGCTCCTGATTGGATATGTGGAGCCCGGCTCTGATATCTCACTGGTGGCAGCTAAAGGTAGGCACGCCTTGGAGGCGGAGTTGGTCTCGGGCGCAATCTTTCAAACGAGCCTCACGGCATTTCAGGCAACCTCAGGCCGGAAACAACATCCGGTCACTCGCGGTCAAAATCCACGCAGAGCTGGTGTTTCGCAGCGATCAGGTTAACACATCTGGCTTAAATCAGAGTCTAAAAATATAAAGAAAAACAAAAAGAGTTTTAAAACACGCAAACTAGCAAAATATCAAAGGAGCATAACATAACAATAACAAGATGATATGAGATACCTGATGAGGGCATGATAGGTGATGTAGACATGTAATGTATAAACTTTTACGGGAGTTAAAGTGGAGCTTATATATATTTTAAAGTGTATTGTACGTGGGATAGGCTCCAGCGCACCGCGCGAGCCTGAAAAAAAGGATAAGCGGAAGCGAATGGATGGACGGATGGTGTATTGTACGTGTTACAAACCATTGTGATATTTTTTTAAATGAAAGGATTGACAGAATGGTAAAAAGGAAAATGCAAAAATGTAGTTAGAGAGGAAGATTAACACTTACCGAATGATATGCACATAGGGAAAGCGACGGCAGTTGTTGTTGATCCCTGGTTCGTGGTTGTTGCGAGCTCGTTTCCCACAGGCTCTTCTGCACTTCGGGCGTAGCGATGAGGCTCAAAACACCCCAATCAGACAAAGTAAAGGCGATCCGCGGTGATAGCGGGCCAAAACTTTAACCCGCTTTGAGCTGGTAGAAATAGATTTCGCTCTCTCTAAGCCTGAAAGCATAGCCTCAAAGCCCACCGGTGTTGAGCCTGAATCTCTCCTCCATCATACCTGCAGCCGAATGGCTAACCGGGGTGCGAAGGGAGCCGCCCCATTGTTATGTGATTGGCAGCGAGGCTAAGTTAGGCGGAGTTGGTATCTGGCGGAAATTTTCAAACTAGGTAACCAGTATTCAGGAGTTGAGCCAGGAGCGAACAGGCAGGGAATATTTGTGCTCTGGTAGCGGATCGATTAAGAGCAAAGGGAGAACTTAGACTCTGTGTTAGAGGTAGCTGGTAAGAGGGGTCGTTTTGAAGAAAACAGACTAAGGACTTTTCAGGATTTTTTCCCTGGTTATTTAGTCTAAGGATCGGGGTGAATTTGAGACAAATGACTAAGGTTTTTTCAGGTGTTTTGGAGAAAACGCAGAGGATTTTTTAAGGAGTTTTTGGTTTTCCTCCGCGGAGGATCGGGGTGGGAGGGGGGACAAAAGACTAAGGATTTTTTCAGGATTTTTCCCCTGTTTCCGAAATATAAGGTTTTGGGGAATAGAGGGGTACCTATCAGGGGTTTTTTGGAGAAAAGGAGTTTTTTATGTTGGGAGCCGCGGTGCGTTTTTCGGTGGAGTTTTTGTTTTTTTGTTTTTTTCACGATTCTGAGTTTTATTCTACATCGCTTTGTTCGGATTAAACAAATGCATATAAATTGAAATAAAGTTTTCCCCCAAGGCATGCAGCCTGTATTTCTGGCCATACTGAACGTTACAAAGCACAAGTTTTAACTAAACATTTTCTCTTTTTTACTATGTATTAACACGTTATAACACATAAGCACGGAGCTCAGGAAACACAAAGTCCGGAGACACAGGCGCGCGCACGTGCGCGCTCTGACACACAGCCTCGGGGCACGCGCCCTAGCACACACGCTGAGCCACCACCAGATGGCGTTTTTAAGCATAAAAAAATAAACTTTTTTTTTATTGGATTAAAAAATAGAAGAATGCTATTTGATATATAAGAAACTTAAATAATCAATTAGTTAGGGTTAGGGGAAAAAGTAATGAGCTATGAACTAGCATATTTTTTATGAATATCATATTTTTATGAATATCATATTTTTTATGAATATCATATTTTTATGAATATCATATTTTTATGAATATCATATTTTTATTACTTCCTTCATTACTTTATTACTTCCTAGGGCCATAAATCACTCTAGGGGGTCATAAATCACTCGGTTTGACATAAGGGGTATAATATCACTCTCTCTTGTGTCAATAATCCACACATGTTAAAATTGTAGATATGCAATAACGCTTTTTATGTGCCTTTGTACAGTTGTGAATAAAATGAAGTCATTTTTAATAGCTTGTATGAAACAACAGGACTTGACCCAAAGTGTTCCAGTTAAGGCAAATATATTTTTATGTTCCAGGTCTCCAAAAACACAACTACAAAACACACATTAAAAAACAACATTTTTATACAAAAGCACAGCAAAACAAATACAATAACAATAAAAAAATATATAAATAAATATGAATAAGATAGGATAAAGAAATAAAAAGAATTACCCCTTAACACCAACTGTATCATATTTAATATGTTTTTGAGACTTCTTTCATCATCAGCATGAATCCGAAAAATCGAAATACATTGCACGATACATTTTTAACCAATAAATTGCAAACAAGCCAGATGTAGCAAATATAATACAAACTACATCCCATATATCCAAATTAATATTTTAATTAATCTTTTTTTGATTTGTCAGATGTTTCAATGAATACATAATTTTCAAAAAGTTTGCATTTTCTGGCAATTACTTCATAGTCCAGGTTTCATTTCTTTATCAAGACAACTGTAAATAAACACATGAATAAAATCTACAACAAAAAAGAAGCAACAAATATAAGTAAAAGAAGAGCAAGACTGGACAAAAATGAGGACTTCACTAGACATAAGTGAAAATAGATAAGTCTTTCAAAGTTCAGAAACATGATTCAATAACTTTTGGAATTTCCTCAACTTGTGCCTGTTTTTGTTGACTTTACTAAGCGCTGCAAGAGTTCTGGCAACTTGACATTGATCACTTGTTAATAATAATAATACTACTAGCTTCAGTGTATTTAAAAAAGCAGAAGGAGCCACATCATTGATTGATCTGGCACAAATGAACTTTCTGACCCAGCCCTCACATTTCTCTGTGCTTCGGAGCAGCGGGGGTCGTACACTAGCCTGCGACCCCTTCCCCCGGCTCAAGGTCGAGTTTGTGTTTCCTCCTGGTTGCGAACTGGGGACCTTTCCTGTGTTAGGCAATGCCCTAAGCTATGGACATACATTAACCTGTGCTTCGTGTTGCTGTAATTGTATCTGCAGAAAGCTGAGACAGAGATAAATAGAGGACATAACATTGTGTTTCCATCCTGTAGTTTTCTTCTTCTGTCGTCGACAAGGTATAGAATCAATCACGCCGCCTTGATATTTTGAGGTTTTTTTTTACAGTGTGCTGGACACGTCCATATGATGGCAGACTATTCAAAGAAAGAAAACTCGGTTGCCTTTAGTCGTTAGGCAAGAGGGGGGTATTGAGAGAAGCTGCTGGGAGATTGACCTCACTGACCCAGAGGCAACATGTTAGGGAAAAAAAACAATCAATGAAAAAAAAAAAGCAAAAAACAGGCATGATGGGTTCTCCTTTCTGTCAGCAGCACAGCCTCTGTTTAGACTCGCCTCCATGCACACATTATGAGCCTTGCTTACTCACTTAACTATCACCTAACACTCCACAGCCATTTCTTGCCTGTTTCTCTGATTTTACAGTGATTACTTACAACTGGAAGCAATTCTAATAACTTCATTTCCACAGCAAGACAAAGGTAACACATTTGTGGGCATATGCATAATACATCATGATTAATATATAATATAAAATACTGGTAATCTACCGGGATCTCGGCATGCACTCTGAATATAAAAACACAAAGAGGAGGAGAAAAAAGATTGAAATTGAAAGAGCAATAAATGCAACCCAAATGCTTTGGATGGAGATCTGATGGTTTGTATTTCCCTTTGTTATGATTTCTTCTTCTCCACTTTTCTTTATTTTTCCAGTTTTAACCCCATGTTTGAGAAATTGCTCTAACTGAAATTCCCCAAATGTAAAATTTCAAGACTTATAACTCCATACTGTTTTTACAAACTCATTCAACCCTGAATAATGATATTAACGCAGCTGTTCTCACTGATACCAAGCCTCGTGTGTTAATTTAAAACTGTGTTCGTGCAGTTGACTCACATGCGCTTAAAATACAGTCCCACTGCGATTAGCATGTCTGTGGTGGGAAAGGTTTGTGGAGAGGCATTATTATTATTATTATTATGACCATGATTATTAAGGCCATGCTGGAGATGTTGTTTCATCCCCTCACTAAGGGAGAATCGCCGTGCCTTCGGCCGAAAGGAGGTTAACAAAGACAGGAAGATTAAATAATACATTCATCACATTCTGAGAGGCCGAGGGCCAAGTTCATGTCAAATCCATAACAAGCAAAGTATCCTCGGCCCAGCTCATTTCCCCACACGCACGTCACACTCTGCTGGAAATCTGCGTAGAGGATGTATTGATCTTACTGGTGCTTCCTTTCTCACAAGCTCACAAACAGAGCCGCCGTATCACAGGCAGTGCCGCAAAACAACCTCCCCCGCCTCCCAACCCCATAAAACAAAATAATAAACTCACCGCTTGCCAAAATAATCCAAGCACCTTTGTGTGTGCAAACGCGGTCTGTGCTAATGCACTGTTATTCGCTTCCTTTCACTTCAATAGATGAAAATAGCCTGTGTGTTTATAAATGTGGAGTACATGTGCTAGAGGTCAAATCTGTTAGAATAATAATTTGACGTGACTTTTTACCTCCCTGTCAGTTTTACTTTTGTGTCTTTAAAACATCACTTAAAGTTCACAATCGCACGTAAAATGGCAAACGCAAACTCATAATTTATCACTTCTGTGGCGCTGTAGATCTTTTGCTTAAAAAACAATCAATCAAAAGATGGTATAACATATGAAAAGGTGTTTATACATAGTTTTTAAAAATCATACTTTTCTCTACAGCAATAAAACACTGCAGTTTTCTAGTTATAGGTGGAATCTGCACAATTGTGTGTTTATGTGGCATAAAAAGCTTATGGCTGTAATTTTCCTTTGTGTGTTACTCTCAATAAATGATAGAAAACACTTAAAATTATGTGATATTGTTTGTTTTTATATAAATACTTAAGCTAAGTGCAGATTCTTTTTAAACCTGATATTTTTAGCTCCTACACAGATTCATTTAAACTGAGATACTCACGTTAGTGTAAGCCTCAGTGGCCTTCAATTCAGGAAATTGAAAGCTTGTGTGGGTAAAGTTGTCGCAACGAATGACATAAAAAGTGAGGTTAAATTAGCAGGAGACTGCATAATCTAGCCACTTTGTTAGGTACACCTCATCAGCTACTGGTTTAGTGCAAATATCTAATCAACCAATCATGTGGCAGAAATCCAGTGCATATAGATATGTAGGCATGGTCAAGGCAGTGTGCATACATTCAAACTTAGCATCAGAATGGGCAAGAAAGATGATTTAAGTGACTTTGAAATGTGGCATGGTTGTTGATTACAGCTGGCTGTTCTGAGTGTTTCAAAAACTGCTGTTCTACTGGGATTTTACCACAAAACCAACTCAGTGGTTTACAGAGAATGGTCTGAAAAAATATTCAGAGAGCAGCAGTTCTCTGGGTGAAAATGCCTTTTAATGTTAGAGGTCATAGGGGAAAAGCCAGTGCTTTGAGCTGATATAAAGGCAACAGTTAGTCAAATTACCATCTGTTACAACCAAGGCATGAGGAAGAGCATCTCTGTATGCACAGCACGTAAACCCTGAAATGGATGGGCCACAGCAGCAGAAGACCACACCAAGAATAGGAAACTGAAGCTACAATTTATATTGGTTCTCCAAAGATGGACAATGAAAGATTAGAAAAATGTTGTCTATCACGACATACGGATGACAAGGTCGGTACTTGGCATAAAATGACATGAACCCATGAATCCATCCTGCCTTGTATCAAGGGTTCAGGTGGGGCTGGTGGTGTGATGGTGAGAGGGATGGGGGGGTTTGGCACACTCGGTGGCAACAGAGCATCACAAAGCTTAGATCATCTCAGTCTGGTTTCTTGAAAATTGATTTTTTAAGATTTAAGATACCTTTATTAGTCCCACAGGGGAAATTTCAAGATTCAAGATTATGTGCACTCAAATGGCCTCCACAGTGAGCAGATCTCACAGTGCAGCCGACAAATCTGCAACAACTATGTGATGCTGTCATGTCAATATGGACCAAAATCTCCGAGGAACATTTCCAGCAACTTGTTAGCAAAGTGTACCTAATAAAATGGCTAGTTAGTGTGAATTTATCACCATTAAAGCTATGAAGAGGACTTGGGCAGATACTTGTACTGTACTTGTACTGTATGTATAAGTATTAGGTGTATTTAAGTTTTGTTTCCTTCTAATCAGTCAGACTGATTATGATTGTCCTCAAACAGGAAAGCAGCTTCTTGTTTACTGCTCTTTGTTTGTCGAGCTTCCAGTGACAGGCACTGATCAAGCGATTAACTGCGAGCGATGATTAAGTGTCACAGAATCATCAACAGCGATCCACAGGGTGAGAGCACTGCCTCGTTATCTGCTTTAAATTCCTGAAAGCTGAAATTAGAGAAGATTAACTTAATTAGGTGGAAACTTTTACTGTGCAAGTGCAAACTGTGTTTTGTGTCATCAGGCCGCTTCCTCCTGCGTGTAATCATCGTCATACTCATCATCATCTTCATGGTGACAGACTGTGATGTGCTCAGTGCTTGTTTTTATCACTTCCTTCTGATTTTGGACGTTTGATTAGAAAATCTGACTCCTAGTGGATGTGAAGAGCCACTGCATGTAGTAGCACCCCTTTTAACATGAATACACAGTATAAACATCTACTCCACTATAAATGTCAGAGGCAAATACTTTTCACTTGTATTCAAAAACAACAACGAAAAATCTGAGGTATCCAGTTTTTGTGAACGTGTTAAATCATTATTAGATCACATTTACACCATTTAATACTTGAAAGCTGCTTAAACATGAATAATCCACGCTGAAAAAGCTACCACTTACGGTAACCATTTTCTACAATATTAGACTGATAGTAGCTTAATAAATTTAATACATTTAAAAATGTAAAATACTGCAACATTGGTATCAGTATTCTGTGTGATGGTGCATACCTTTGATACTTAATCATGCTTTAACCCTGCTGCAATACAATACTGTGGTATCACCAAATGTATCCATAGCTAGAGGAGCTGTGTGATGCTGTGTCCAATTTAGCAAGTTTTAAATGAAGGAAACTCCATGTTTGACGGTGTGGCATGTTCCTGAGCTTTGGTTGTGTTCCTGTTTTAGTTGTGTGTATGTACAAAGTGTCAGGGGACCTCTTTGAAAAAGGCCAGAAATGTAAAAGCACCTTTGATTGCAATCGCAGAGAGCTCCTGAAACACGACTCCAGGAGCAGTGGAGAGGGAAAGAGGGAGATTTAAAGGGTGAGTAAAAGTGAATGCTGACTGGGTGACTTTTTGCTCTCTCTCCTTGAACAGTGCCTCAAGACACCTGACTGCAACGCTGGCTGGTGCCTTTTAAATTTTTTTTTTTTTTTTTTTTTTTTAGAGAAAACACTTCACAGTTCAGGTGTCGGGTGATATTTACGTCCCCCGCGTGCTCGAACATGTTGATATCAACTTTAAGGATGCCAGAAATACATGAGAAGGCACTGAGGAATTTAGAAATGGCCTTCTCTTCCCGGCATTTCTGAAAAACAGAAAGCGTATTCTCTGCAGATGCGAGTGCTTTTGTTTGCCAGCGATATCATTTTGACATTTTAACAGCAGTCAGCCTCGGCTTTGATTCAATATTTCCCATTTCTCCTCTTTGAGCTCGTCCAAATGCACAAGGGCGGCCGCACCAAAGCACCCCCGTGTCTGGAGAAGGTCATGACAGCTGTGTGTGGCCCTCTGTCCTTGCCCGGTGTACCAACTGGTTAATTAGCCTGCCACACGGGGCACATAGCGGGCAGGCAGGGGAATATGGGAAGAGAAAGGCGGAGATTTAGCCATTGAGGACAATTCGTTTTGATTCTGAACTGTGATTGGTCTGGTTTAAACCCAGAATGTAATGTGATACAATGCAGACCAGTTGTCACTGGTGAAATCTGCAATTCTGGTTACAGAGTTTAAATGGCGTACACGTGGAGAGAGAATGATGCATATATATGCTGAAATGTGGAAAAGAGAAGCCACATATGGTGGCATAATCCACAAAAGTACCGCCTGTCCTACAAAGTTTGAAGAGGGAAATGTATCTGTGGCAACATTGCAGACATCTTCTTTTTTCATTAATGGAATCATGTAGTTTTTTACAGTTATAACAAAGTGCAGCAATGAAATCTGGGTTTTTTTTGTTGTTTTCTTAACCACTTCCTTTTATTACTTGCATTTGAGAGAGGCTGCGTGTGGCTTTGTTCACTCACTCATCCACTATATTATATCATGAGAGTATACAAACTAGTGAACATGTGCAGCTGCTGCGTATTTATGTGCTGGATCTTCCTAATGAGCTCTGTCTGTAAAACAATGGCAGAACATCTGCACCACATTTTAGGACGTGGGCACCTCATTGTTGCTATTTTGGAATATTTCTGATTAATTACATGTTGTAATTGACAAAGACAGTCACCAAAAATAAATGTTTAAAAAAAAATCCTCCTGCCACTATATCAGGTTTTATTTGTTAGATTTTACCTACTGAAGTCCCTAAAATATATATTTAGATTATGCTTCACTGAACTTTTTATTTTTTGAATTTTAAATTTAAATGAGCTCCTATGTTTGTGTAATTTTGTTTTTTTCTGAGCTAAGTTGTTTTCAACAATTACATTTTTGAGATTAATAACATCTTGTTTTTAATTTTCACTGCTGCTCGTGTTATTTAAGAACTGCTTGGATTAAAACTTCCCTGCACAATGTTTTATTTTTTTATTCCTCTTCACTGGCTTTTTAGATAATCTGAAAATAAATCTTATTTTTAACACTTGTCTGCACACACATAATTATATTTTGAAAATACTTTGTCCATAATTATATCCATCTTTAAAAAAAAGACATGATTTAAGAATCTAAAGCATAATAATTGTGAATTATTATTACTCCTTCAAAGCAAATACGCTTAAATAACTCTTAATGCAGCAGCAGGAGCCTTATTGTTGTTATAGCTGTAATGTGCAAATATTTCAGGAGGAGGAGGGGAAGATAAGTCAGTGTACTAAGGAGTATTGTGCAGACCAATCTCATCAGAGTTTTCTCTTTTGGTTTTTCCTGTGAGGATTTTGAAGTGGATGCTTCAACCACAACCTCAAGTGTAGCTTCTGTTCTTTGCTTGGCCAGTTTGTCACACCACCTGTCACTAATTGATTAATCTGTCCACCCAACATGCACCACCTGTTTTGCAACTCGCTGTTGCCAGTTTGACTCGTTGTTCAGTTATCTATCACGTTTGTGTTCCACCTGACTTCTTTTTTTCTTGGTTAATTTGTTTGCTCGTGTCTTGGTGTTTGTATCTGCGGTTTCCAATGTTAACTTTTTGGACTTTTACTTTTTTTTTCTGGTGTCCTGTCTTCAGGTCCTTTCCACTTCCTGCAAGAATCAAACAAATCCTCTTAATCCACATCTCGTCAGCTTGAGTTGTTTGTAGTCTTCTGCTATAAACTTGACCAAGTAGTTCCTCAGAGTTTGTTTTACATCCTTGGTGATCTATAAACATTTGTGTTGAGCCCTGGGACTTGTACTTTTTAAGATCTTATTACTATTTCTAATAATAACCACAGGCATCTCCATAAGGTATCAGTACTGTTACGCATATGAAAAGAGTTGTATAAAGCCTTTTGTCACTCCAGAGAGAGCTGAGCATTGATGCTAACCTTAATTAAGATACAAGTTTGAAAACTATCCACTATCCATTGCTGCTAAATTCACGGAGTGCTCTTTTAGGGATTAAAATCTTAATGATGTTGTAAAATAAGCAAAGCCACAGTAATTATAGCACAATGCCTCATACGTGTAGTTATTCTAAATCTGAGAAGGCCACAGCCTTGAGAGGCTTGTTGCCTAAATGAAAAAGGAGCAGTGAGTTATTTGCTGCCCTAATGAGCTCTAATAAAAAAAAGCAGGATAGCCTGGATAGCCGCCACCATCACCACTTCCACTTCTCTTGCGTTAGCACACACGCACACATCCATCCTCTGTACCTCACTGCATCTGCTGCAGCAGGATCCCATCGGCTATCCAGTTACGGCTTGCCTGGCCGGGGGCTCGCATTAGTGGCGTAGGAGAGCTGTGAACAGGGAGTATCAGATGCTGTAATATGGAAATTCCTCTGTAATGCAGAGGCTGCGGGATTGTGCGATTACTTAATTCATTTAGCTGAGTAAATGTTACCGGTCTACCAGGGCGCAGAGGGGATGTGGATTTAGCTTGTGTGTGTGTGTGGTGTGTGTGGGGGGGAGTGGAGGCTCTGTCTCAGGGAAAGATGGCAGGAGTGTGTTTAGCTTTTCTGCGAGCAAGTATTGGCACGCATGTGCGGTTGCGGGTACGTGTGTGTTACGGGTAGATGGGAGTACAAATGGGGCCTCAGAAACAACAGGTTGGGTTTAAGGCTCCAGTTTCATGCATCCAGGGAACAAACCATTAAGAAAGAGCACTGAGCCCACACTCCTCCTCCAGTACCCACATGACCTATCCCAGATGCTGATTTGTGGCTCCTGACACTTTAATTCATCGGAAAACACAAGTCAGGACCCAGGAGTTAAGTAAGTCCATTAACACTATGCAGAAGTAATGTTTTCCAGTGCCGTGCCAGCCCTGCCACCCAGTATGATCAAGCACGGAGACTCAGTCATTTCACAGTGGGTGAATATTTCCTGGAGGTTTTACACTAAGGCTGCCGACAACATAATTTAAAGCAATGGTATTAGTATTTTATGAACAGTAAATTATCGTGTTATCAGGGATGTTATACAACTCTTCTGGTCATTTTTTTTTTCATTTTTGCTTTTATGCCATCATAAACTCTTGATTCTTTGTTAGATAGTTGTACATAAAAGTAAAATAAAGAGTTTCTGTTTTACTTTTACATTATATATTATATATATTTATATTATATTGATTTAATATGAAGCAAGCACAAATTTGGAAGGGTTTTTACTGAGTATACAAGCTGCACGTGTTTATTATTTAATATAAAAACCTCTTGGATGGATTTGCAAGATCTGAAGCTTTAAAGAGAATATAATTCAGCTTGCAGCCGAATTACAGTCATACCTCATTTAAAATATTATTTTCCTAAAATGAAAAATCTCTGGATGCTGAAATTTTGCACGATTAACGAACTGGTGCTGACAGTGCACAACATTTCAACACTTTTATTTTTCCTCTGAATAGCCATGATTGATTTATGAAGATGTGATGCGACCGCTCCACTCAATCCCTTTCCAGATTTTCAACACAATGTGGAGTCAATGAAGCATTTTTATCAGCTGTTGTATTGACTGGATTCAGCAATTCCCCATAGCTGTCCCAGAAAAAATGATTTCATTGTCCTCTAATCCATTATTTAACACAGCGATGTCAGCTGAGCTGTAAATGACTCAAAACACAGCTGCTGGGGAATGGAAAACTGGGGGCCAAACTCAACTCGAGCAAAATGGAAAAAGGTGGAGCCGAAAAGCTGTTAAAACTATCTGACAGATTCGATACGCTCTGCAATGTGGAACAGTATTATTAATTTGGGAACTGGGCCTGTTAAATCTATCATTCCATTATTCTAAGAGGAATCCAAAGGACATTTGCAGCCTCCAGTGCAGCAGCCAGCGAGCCCTATCTGTTGTTTTAACAGTTAAAAGTGAGTTTATCTTCCATTTTAAGGTGAGGAAGTGTTTGCAGTGCCACCCAATGGACATTTGGTACATTTTCAGGACTGGAATTAACAATCACGGGCTTTTAAAAGCCACATCGTCATCATCGTTGCAGTACCTTCCTGTCAGTTTGATATATCCTTTTTACACCTCAGTCTTTGGATTTTGCTCTCTTTTATCTAATTTTCTTCAGGAACAGCCAAGTTCCCTTACTTTTTTTTCTTTCTTTCTTCTAAATAAAACTCTTGAAAGAATGAATACTGGACCCAGAGGATTATGGAAACTTTGTTATTTCATCCATGAAGCATAAAAATGACTTTAGGGCACTTCATCCTGGAAAGAGATGGTTATTAAAGGATTTAATTTAAAGTAGTTGTACACCTCAAATAGTCTTAGGATTAAATCTGTTGCTTGTCAATATCATGTGTGATTTGTGTAGCCAAACCCTTTTTGGTTCGGATGCAGCCTGACTAATATCCTGAATTGACTAACCGTTATATTGCTGTATCTCTGCAGTGTATGTCAGTGTGAAGTGTATTTATTTATTATTATATATTTATCTATTTAGTCTATTTATGTGATTTTTTTTAAAGTGCAGTGTTTAAAAAGTGTTGTTCATACATCATTATAATATCAACATTGCAAAGGACCAGTGATGTTGTCTGAGCACTCAGTTAGCATTAGCCTGGAAACTAGCAAATAAAGTAGTTGCTATTAACTATCACTAGCAAACCGACACAAGGAGCCTAAATCTTGCTAACAGCAAACTTAATTTGATAATATATTTATTATATTGTAAATATTAATAAAGAAAATACTTTTGTTCACTTGTTCTAGAAGAGCTTTTGACATAAACAACTGTATTTTTTTCTTTTTAACCCCACATTGCAAAGCTATGACATTACAAAGACATCAGCTGGAGTGTTGATCCTGGATCAACATTATGATAATGCAGGAGCAACAACAACACAGGGATATCAGATACAGTCTGAGATTTACCTGTAAATCTACACATAACCAAACCACTATCAAGTGCTTTGAGTGCTTAATATAACCATAACAAGGTTTATTCACACATTTGTTGCTAATAAAAATCATTATGAAAGCTAATTCAGTCATTGCCATGTTTTTCACCTTGATAGATACATTAACAACTTCATTTCATTAAATTTAAAAACTGGAATCCAGAGGGAACTATCTAAAAAAAAGGTTTTTTAAGCCTTCTTGTTTGTTTTGTTTTTTCTGTTAATATCTTGCTGGGATTTAGTTTGTGTTGTTACGTTGGAGAATTTTGTTGAATATGAAAACGGCTTATGACATTCCTGGAAGTTTTACATTACATGTCTCAACCACCAGGCCTGCATGCTGCCCATTTGTCAAAAACAATTAATAAAATATGAAAAATGAACAGAAAGTTTGATTCCGTGCAGATAAAAGCATCAATAAATCTCTATAAACGTTTGTCTGTGAAACTCTTTAAAAGCTGATGTGGAGGACAGCGCAGCCTCTGCCAGCCTAAGCTCTGGTGGCCACTCTAAAGGAAGGTCTTCCAGGGAGCGTTGGCCTGCTGGTGTCCCCCTTCAATCTAGACTTTAATAAAGCTCCTTGCTTTGTGTATTGTGGTTCAGACTGTAAAGTGGTGGGGTCTCGCGGCAGTGCCAGCGCGAATCGCAGGGGGCACAGAAGTCTTGGAGGTCCTGGTTTTACAATGCAGCAGTTCACAATGTATACACCAGCCCCCACTGTGGTGCAACTGGAGTTTGTCACTTGCAGATTTATATTCGTCTCCATTAAAGCTCTTTTACAGGCCCACCGAGAATCCTAGAGAGGCAGAGAGTGAGAGAGAGCGGGAAGAACATAAGGAGAGGCATGAAATGTAAGAGTAAAACGAGGGAGACATCAGGAACAAAGGCACCAAGAACCGATAGTTTAATGACTGTGCGAGCTGGAGAACGTGTCCGTTTAACATGATCCTTATAGATCCATTTAGTGGCAGCCCTGTTACCGTGGAACCAAATCATTTATGCCTAAAGATTTCACATGTTCTCCTGTAAAAGTGAAGAACACCGTACCAACCAAATCTGTGATTTTAGGGAGGCATAAAAGTAATAAAAGTGACTATAAATCTGACAGCAAGAGAAAGATGTCTGATTGTTACCACTTTTACGGTTTAATACAAAACCAGACAAAGAAACTGTGCACAGCTTTCTTTTCTTTTTATACTCCAGTCACTGACTGTTATTTGTCATTTTTGACCAGGATATGTCCTTCAACGCACATATTAAACAAATATGTAAGACTGCGTTCTTCCATTTGCGCAACATCTCTAAAATTAGAAATATCCTGTCTCAGAGTGACGCTGAAAAACTAGTTCATGCATTTATTACTTCCAGGCTGGACTAAAGCAATTCATTATTATCAGGATGTCCAAAAAACTCACTGAAAAGCCTTCAGCTAATCCAAAATGCTGCAGCAAGAGTACTGACAGGGACTAGAAAGAGAGAGCATATTTCTCCTGTTTTGGCTTCCCTTCATTGGCTTCCTGTTAAATCCAGAATTGAATTCAAAATCCTGCTCCTCACATACAAGGTCTTAAATAATCAGGCCCCATCTTATCTTAATGACCCTGTAGTACCATATTACCCTATTAGAGCACTTCGCTCCCACTCTGCAGGCCTACTTGTTGTTCCTAGAGTATTTAAAAGTAGAATGGGAGGGAGAGCCTTCAGTTTTCAGGCCCCTCTTCTGTGGAACCAGCTTCCAGTTTGGATTCGGGAGACAGACACTATCTCTACTTTTAAGATTAGGCTTAAAACTTTCCTTTTTGCTAAAGCATATAGTTAGGGCTGGACCAGGTGACCCTGAATCCTCCCTTAGTTATGCTGCAATAGATGTAGGCTGCCGGGGGATTCCCATGATGCATTGAGTTTTTCCTTTCCAGTCACCTTTCTCACTCACTATGTGTTAATAGACCTCTCTGTGTTGAATCATATCTGTTATTAACCTCTGTCTCTCTTCCACAGCATGTCTTTATCCTGTCTTCCTTCTCTCACCCCAACCGGTCGCAGCAGATGGCCGCCCCTCCCTGAGCCTGGTTCTGCCGGAGGTTTCTTCCTGTTAAAAGGGAGTTTTTCCTTCCCACTGTCGCCAAAGTGCTTGCTCATAGGGGGTCATATGATTGTTGGGCTTTTCTCTGTATCTATGA
This sequence comes from Neolamprologus brichardi, assembly GCF_056152115.1. Taxonomy (NCBI): domain Eukaryota; kingdom Metazoa; phylum Chordata; class Actinopteri; order Cichliformes; family Cichlidae; genus Neolamprologus; species Neolamprologus brichardi. The sequence goes on from NC_142118.1 coordinate 14,207,810, forward strand.
AGCGCCTTGAGGCGACATTTGTTGTGATTTGGCGCTATATAAATAAAATTGAATTGAATTGAATTGAATTACAGGAAGTTTCATGCAAATATTCATGTATTTATAACCAAAATACACTAAACTACATTATCAAAGAGGAAACTTTCTGTTAGTCAGAAGTTCAGGCCTCAGACTGCTCTATGTGGGATATCATAGCAAGTGGACATCCCTAATATGGTCAACTGAGGCACACTGCTCTGAACACAGAAGCCCCTCCCACCTGCTGTTTAATCCTTCTGTTTGTGATGTGCATCCAATTAGAAGAGGGTTCGCTTAAAGGATAGGGGTAGAGTCCAAAATCTAATCAATGGAGATGGAAAAGAGCAAAGTAGACACATACACACATAAAAATACACACTTTTTTTCTTATAGCACTTTTTGTATTTTATCTATTTAGTGGGATTGATTTTTAGTCTACTGCCTTAGTTAACTCTTTATATTTTGCAAACTACAATATTTCATCAGTTGTCTTTTTACTGCATTGGAGCTTTTGCAACAATTTATTGAAACGTGCAAACAAACATAGAAGTAAACAAGGCAAATAGTAAATGAGGCCTAAAACCAAGTTTGTACAATTCTAACAAAGTTGAAATTCACCATATGGCATCACCACCTTTGTTCTTCGACACAGTCTGAGCCCAAGAAAAGTTTTCTTGTCATTTCTTTAAGAAGTCTTCAGGAATAGTTGTCCAGGTTTCTTTAAGGACATTCAAAGCTGTGTCGGGTCTTTGCTGGATTTCTTTTTCTATTTATAATTAAGGACATGACTTTCAGAAACTTCATCTGCAGTCATGTGTTTTAGGCTTTCTTCTTTTGTTCTCCACTTGTCTGTTTCCTCAGATTTTTTAGGGACACACTGCACACCATGCCACGATGTAAAAAAAACTTTTAGCTAAAAGTTTTTGAGGAATCACCCTGTTGGTGCAAAAATAGTACTTTATTCCTGTTAAACTGTGTTAACTTAAGCATTTTACATAGATTCAACAACAAAAAGGGAGGGAAATATGTTTTTGTTACAGTCCGCCAGTAACAATGTGCCTACAGAAACCAATTAAAATTGGTTCTTTGCAAAGTTATCTGTTATGTGTAGACACAACTCTGGTTTATCCCTTGAGTTTATGTTTGTATAATTCATATATCTGTGTTAAGCGGCTTAGCAAACAGATAAACATTAGTCTGAAATGGTCAGGTGCAAAGACTGGACTGAACATTAGAGAAAAAGCAACCAACGTCCAAAGAAAGCCTTTCAGGAAGAACTGTTGCTCACACCTATCTTTACAAAACAATATATTCTACAAACAATGTACAATGCTTTGTACAAATACTATACAAAATGTATTGAACTGTAGTTTATTGCCTTGCATTTTTTTCAGTAGTTATTGATAACATAATAAGAGTATATAATTTTCACATTACATTCACATGGAGTTCCATGTTTTTCCAGTACTTATGGATGGCCAATACTTGTGTGCAATGAGAAGGGTTTTTTTGCCAGTAGGCCCTCCTCAAGGCTGACTTTCTGGGTTTGCTGAATGTTAGGCTCCTGATACACAAATGAAGTTTAATTTATGTTGTCTTCTGTGGTAGCTAAAAGCCATAAGTATCCACATCCTCATAAAATTACCCTGGGAGCTTTCACAATCCTGTTTTCCATCCTGTCCAGTTATTTCTCAGTAGCCCTATATGTCTCTGTCATTACAGACCAAAGAGGGGAAAAAGCTTCTTTCTTACAGAACAGAACACAAGTGAAAGCTCAGATTTACTCATTTAAAATTACAGATTTGCTCCTTTCAAATGTTTAATAAAGGTAATTATACCGTGATCACAAACACTGATCCTAAATTTGTGCTGAAGTTCTAACTTAAAATGACTGGGACAGAAGAGGAATGAGCTTTTTATCAAGACAGGGTAAAAAGACAGCTTTTTTCAGCATAATTACATTTAATATTTTTCTTTTTATGGATTTGTAGTAAAGTCTTGGTCTACAATAAGTATATGATGCATATATGATTTTCCTACTGTATAAATATATCAATTAAAGACTGAAATCTATGTGTGTGTGGGGTCCTCTACCAGAGGCTTGGGAGCTTGAGGTTTCTGCGCAGTATCTTAGCTGTTCCTAGGACTGCAATATTCTGAACAGAGATCTTCGATGTTGTTCCTGGGATCAGCTGGAGCCACTCACCTGATGTATTCATGGCTGTTCGCTGCCTCATCCTGGACTGTGGTGCTGACACTCACTAGTCCCCGGCCCCCTTCCTTACGCCTAGCATACAGCCTCAGTGTGATGGACTTGGGGTGAACTCCTCCATGCATGGTCAGGAGCTTCCAGGTCTTCACGTCAGTTGCTTCTATCTCCTCCTTTGGCCAACTTATTATCTCAGCAAGGTACCTGATCACAGGCAGGGCGTAGGTGTTGATAGCCCAGATCTTGTCCTTACCGTTCAAGCTGACTCCTCAGTACTTGCTGTATATCCTGGTGGTGTGGATCAGTGAATTGATGACTCATTCACTCCTGGCATACAGCTTGATGTCATCCATGTACAGGAGGTGGCTGACAACTGCTCCATTCTGTAGTCGGCATCTGTAGCCAGTCTTGTTAATGGTCTCACTGAGGGGGTTCAGGCCTATGCAGAACAGCAGTGGGGACAGAGCATGTCCTTGGCAGATCCCACACTTGATGCTGACTTGGGTAATGGGCTTGAAGTTGGCCTCCAGTGTTGTCCGCCACATCCCCATTGAGTTCCTGATGAAGGCTCTTAGAGTCCTGTTGATCTTGTATAGTTCTAGGCATTTCAGGATCCAGGTGTGGGGCATTGAGTCACAGGCCTTCTTGTAATCAATCCAGGCAGTGCACAGGTTGGTCAGCCTAGTCTTGCAGTCTTGGCTGACTGCTCAGTCCACCAGTAGCTGGTGTTTTGCGCCTCTGGTATTCTTGCCAATCTCTTTCTGTGCCCCGCCCATGCGCTGATCCATGTGACTGTTCATCTTAGCCGCTATGTACCAGATACTGGACCCCCTTTTTTGTATATGAGACAGGAAAATGTAATGCATGTAGACATGGTCTAGACAACCTTCTGGTGTTCAAGTGGAGCATCAGAATGGGGAAGAAAGGTGATTTAAGTGACTTTGACTGTGGCATTGTTGCTGGTCTGAGTATTTCAGAAACTGCTGATCTGCTGGGATTTTCCCACACAATCATCTCTAGGGTTTACAGAGATTGGTCTGAAAATTTGATAATATCTAATGAGCAGCAGTTCTCTGAGTGAAAATGCTTTTAATCATGCCAGAAGTTAGAGGTGAATGGTCAGACTGCCTCTAGCTGATATAAAGGCTGCAGTGACTCAAATAACAACTTGCCATGACCAAATTATGCAGAAGAGCATCTCTGAATGCACAGCACAGAAAACCTTGAAGCAGATGGGCTACAACAGCAGAAGCCCACACCGGCTGCCATAAGTTAACTGATACAAATGAGCTGCCCAATAGTGGACAACGGAAGATTGGGCAAATGTTGTCTGGTCTGAAGTATCTCGATTTCTACCATGGTGTTCAGATTGTAGGGTCAGTATTTAACATGAAAGCACATCCATCTATCCATGCTACCATGTATCAGTGCTTCAGGCTGCTGATGGTGTAAGACTATGTGGAATATTTCCTTGGCATCATTTAAACACCACAGTCTGCCTGAGTATTGTTGCTACCCATGTCCGTCCCTTTACGACCCATGTACCCACCTTCTGATGGCTGCTTCCACCTGGACAACGTACCATGTCACAAAACTAAAATCATCTCAGACTGTTTTCTTGAACGTGATTTTGAGTTCACTACACTCAAATGGCTTCAACAGTGACCAGGTCTCCATCAAATAGAGCACCTTTGCAAAGTGATTGTATAAGAGAAGAGAGCTGACAAATCTGTAGCAACTGTTTGATGCTATCATGTCAATATGGACCAAAGTCTCTGAAGACTGTTTCCAGCACCTTGTTGAATCTGTGCCATGAAGAATGAAGGCAGTTCTAGATTTTACTGAAGAGGAGTCAAGTGAAGCTTCAAGTTATTATAGCTATTTTTTTATCCTAGTACACTGTAAGTAGCATTTCTTTTTTAAAAACCCAACAAAGACTAATGAAAATAAAACCTAAAAAACAGAAGCTATGTAGCATTCATCAACACTGACTTTTTTTTAATGTTAACGCTGTGTTGTAATTATAAGCTTTTATAAGCATAAGCTAATTATAAGCAGCTATAGGTGTATTGTAAAAGCTTATCAATGTACAGTATAACTTCTGTAACTTTTAGTAATATTTCAGTCTGCAAACACAACATACTGAAGCGTGTGTGTGCAATGATTCTTTCTTACACAAGAGGGCGGTGTCTCTCTTTGTGAACTAATCATTGGCCTGTTACTGCCTCTTCTCCATGCAGGAGATTAATGAAAGGTGTATAAATTCACAATGCATCCCTGCTGCTTATGTGAAGAGGGGGGAAAAGAAAAAGTGGACACAAGCTGCATGCATATGGACGAGAGGCGTACTGAGCATATGGAGGGGAGGTGTCTTCCCAGCTCTTCCTCCTCCACTCTTTCTGCTCACTTGTTCCCTCTGTCCTTTCTTTCTCTTGAAGCGAGCCACCTGCATTATGACAAAAATCTGCATCTCCATCCGACGGGCAGGCGAACTCCTGCAAAGGTTGCAGCTTAAGAGAAGATGGACTTCAAGTCAAATTAAAAGCAGGCAGGTTGTGTAGGAGCAGCATGGGAAACTGGCTTTACAAAGCCCGCACTATCATCTGAGTCACATCAGACACATTTCCCCCAATTCCTGCAGACATTCTGCCTCCGTCCTGTCACGATCTGAGACTTCATGCTGAATCACTGCGTCTAAACATAGATGCTCATTTGTCGCAACAGCATGGGTCAGGCAGTGCAGGCGAAAGGTGAACAAAGAGTCACACAGTGGAGTTAAAAAGTTCAGCTGCCTTTTTTACAAAGCAAAATAGGCAGCCATATGGATGTCTTGTCCTTTCAGCTCAGCCCCCCTGAGAAATGGTGTTTGTCAGAGTAATAAAGCTGTCCCATAACCCCATAACCTCTGTAATATTCATGATCCAAAGTTTGTGCATCGCAGGACAGCTTGATAAGTGTTAGACCTGAATGTGTTCCCATGCTCAGCCATAACAAGTACATCGTCTACCTGGGTTACCACAGGCCGAGCTAGTCCAGACACCCAACAACGCACGGCAGTTTGTTAAAACACACTCCTCATTGGTTCATCCCAGGCACTCAGCGAGAGCTGTCTTGTCTGTTTACTGATGTCACAGGCTGGACGGAGCCCATAATAGGCAATGGCTCATCTCAACATTACGACCTGTTTATAAACGAGGTGAAAAATGACACTTTTATTGCCCCATGCAGCATCCCTCTGTCCTGCCGTGCCCCGGCCTGTTCTACCTTGTCCTGTCATATCAGTGGAGCACTTCTTAAAATAAGGATAAGTCAACGAGGAGACGGAGAGAGGAGCCTATACACACACACACACACACACACACACACACACAGTGGAGAGAACGGAGGGAGGGGATCTGGACAGTGACAGCTTTAATGCGGTATCTCATAAACATGCATTAATCAGAGCAGGGGGCTGGTATAACCGCTGTGGCATACAAAGAAGCAAGACAAAGAGAAGAAGAGACGGGTCCACCGGTGATTCACGCTTTGTGCCGTGGTCATCTCGCGTCCTCTCCAAAAAAAGCCAGCGGGGTTTTGACAGCCACGACGAGGATGCGCGCAGCGGCAGCAACGACAGGCGTCATCCTCACCATCAGTCAAACAGACTCAGAGATGAATGAGAGTTTATATAATGTATGGACATCAAACAGGACTCTGTGACTTTGAAAAATTACAATAATAATTTGTAATATATATATATATATTTACAATATAATCACTGTTTATGATAGACCCAGAAAGATTAAATACTGAGTAAAGGTAAAGAGGTGGGGCAAAGAAGCTCTGCAGAGACAGCAGGTAAATACAGTGATAGCAATAATATAAAAGAAAACAGCATGTCCCTTTCAGGCAGTATGGTGGTTCAATGGTTAGCATTGGTGATGTGCAGAAGAAGGTCCTGGTTCAAATCCAGTGCGGGGCTTTCTGCATGAGGCTTGTGCATGCTGTATCGGCGAGCTCTCTTTAGGTAATCTGGATTCTGCCCACAGACCTGAGGTTAGGCTAACTGGTGGTTCTAAACCTGAATATGAATTGCTGTTTGTGTTAGCCCTGCAGTAGATTAGAGGCTTCTCACCCTATGAGAGCTGGGATAGGCTCAACCCACCAAGCCTCGCCCCCGTGACCCTGAATTCAATAAGTGGAAAAAGATAGATATGTCCATTTTGCATGTATTGATATACTACTCTCCCTTTATACTCAACATTATCTAAAATTAACCAAAAATAGTATGTACACGCTTCACATGATACTTACTATGTATTTAGGCTTCTCATGTGATGTTATCCCATATTTGATATGATACAACCACCAGTCACAAAGGAAAAATCTGTATTTTTGTGATTTGGCATGTTCCTGGAGGTGAAACCTCCTTATATTTGCTTTGATCTCTAGCAGATTGCTGCAGTCGCCTGCAGTTTGCATGCAAACACTCACCAGCAACTAACAGGCAGTAGCAAAACTTGAGAAAGAGCGACTTCAAAGTGAAACTTGTGCCTCGGTGCTGCATTTCTAAAGACGTAATCTTTACTTTAAAGCAAATAGTTTCTGTCACCGGTTTGTGCTGTACTTTTCATAGTTTTACTACAGTAGCTGGTGAGTGTTTGCAGTCAAGTCAGTATGCAAACTACAGGGGAAGGCAGCAATATGTTCCCAATCAAAGCAATTGCAAGGAGATTGATGCCAACTTGTGAGGAAGCAGTGACTAGTACTGGTCTCTAGGCCTTGTTCACTTGACCCATGATTGTCACGCATCCAAAATGGCAAACAAGTTAGCGATCAGGTGTGTGGAAAACCTCAGTACAGAGCATCTATACACCACCTTGACCTTTGCTCAGAGATGTATATTTTATATCGGATGTTCTCTAAATTCTTTGACTCCTTTGTGTCCTAAACCAGAAAGGCAGCAGAACTCCAGTCTTTATTTCCTGAAACAAACACCAGCTTTCATAAATATACAACAAATGTAAACCACCTCATGAGTGTCATGTACCGGCTGTGTGAAGGCAGGAAAAGGACCCAAAGTGCAGACTCCTCGACAGGCAAAAGTGTACTTCCAAAACTCAGCTTTATTGCTAGATGGCAAAACGTAACAAGCAAGCAGGCAGGCAGGCAGGCAGGCAGGCAGGCAGGCAGGCCACACAGCATGAATGAGGGTAGATCGCAAAAATGACAAACTGAAACACAGGGCTTAAATACATAGAGGTAATACATAGAGGCTTAAATACACTGAGATAAGACAGAGACCTTCAAAGTAAAACAGAAAACACATAACACAGACTGAACAAAAGACACAGACTCACATGCAGGCACTACAACAGAGGGAACAGAGACGTGGGACCAGGGCAGACACAGACACTGACTGGACACGGGGATATAGCAGACAGGGGAGACAGCAACTAAGGATTACACAGAGACAAACCATAAGACATGACTCTAACGAAAACCCAAAGACTAGAAATTATAAATAATATAATAAACTCAAAAACCCTGGGTCAACAACCCAGGCATCCTAACAATGAGAAGACGAATGCTTAAAATCACATATTTTAAACATATGGTGTTACACAATATTATATAAGAGCACAATCATAATTAAATTAATGCACATACAGATTTGCACTTTCTTTGCTAGTGCAAATTTCACACACAAATACACACACACACTGCATTTGATAAGTGGGGGGTTTTTTTGTTTGTTTGTTTTTTTCAAATGTGGACCCCTGGAAAAAGCTGTACTTTAGGCCACTTCTAACCAGTGAACCATATTTCAATTTCACTCCTGCAGTGCAAACTGTTAGAAGTTGTCAGAGTTGTGTCAATAACGTCAGTTGCAATTTTATCAACTGAAGCACTGGATGCAGTGGTATTGTTGATCCAAGACTGTGTAGCACTAAGAAAAGGGTACACTTAGTTAAATTCACATTACTGTGTGCGCTTTTTGCTAATCTTAAAAATACTTTTGTCTTAATGTGAACTCAATCACTCAGTCAGCTTCAGAGCGGCGCATGCAGCAGCTGTGATTCAACCACATCTGTTAGGATGATTCGAATTGCAAATATCAGACTATCTAAGTTCAAAATCATCTAAAAAAAACCTGTCAGGAAATCCTCTACAGGTGTTTTCGTGGTATTAAATTTGCACTACCCGAGCTGAGATGCTGTTTGCAGTTAGTGGCAGGTCAGATTAAAGTGGTACAGCTTAGAGTGAAAACAGGAGATTCAGAGACTTCTTTCCTAAACATTTACCGGCATATTTTGTGCAAAGACATACCGCTGGAATATTTCCCCTTTCTGTCCACCAGAGGGCAGCAGTCTCCTCTCTCATGTCTGTACAGCACAGAGTTTGGCTGCAGGGAGCTTCAGCAGCCCCACTGAGGAGCTCTGTTATGTTATCACAGTTTGGGCTATTTTTAAAAGTCCTGATTCAGCTCCACTGATGTTTCCATCAGAACAAAAAAGAGAACCTAAAGGAATAAAAGACTGCTCAAAGTTACTCAGTGTAAGCATCCCTTAAAGACTAGTTCCTGCAGACTTTTTTGAATGGATGTTCATGGAGACATTATGGATATAGGATGTCTCCATAAACAGCATATGGCTCATGTGTATTTATGCTGTCATTGTGTTTCTCTCGTGTTGCTGATGTAAAAGAGTTCCGCTTAGAAGGTGTGTGAGACACAGGATCGAGATAGAGTCTGACGCTCTGTTGCTCAGTGCTGCTGTCTCCTGCCCCCTCCACTTTGTCTTCTCATCTGTGTCAAGCCTGTCCATCTTTCACTATAAACCAGTGCAGCTGTTAGAATCAGTGCTCTTCTTATTTCCTCCCATGTGACTCAGTCTAATGATCATATATGTTCTCCCCGCTGAGTCACAAGTTTGATTAATGCAGTAATATGATCTATATTTTCCCTATTACCAACAAGTCCAGTGAAAACACCAAACGCCAACGTGATCATCTTATCTACAAGTCAAGTTACAAGTCTGATAAAGCTTCTGGAGCCACAGAGCTTCAATGTCTTGGAAAAAAAACATTGCTCCGAGTTAAATGCTCCTTAATTACAGAGAACATACACACTGCATACACCAGCCCGCTGCTAAATCATAGCTGGCACACCATATTTGTAGCCTAAAATAACGCTTAACAAATGTAATTTCATAAAAGCTAAACAAAGATTTGTGCCTTTGATGACTTCAGTCCTCAGCGGGGATGACTGGGCTCGGGGCAGGGAGCCACAGGCAGGTTGGGAAAGTTGGGAAGAGCTTAGAGTTGGACTAACATTCACTTTCACGTACCTCCCAAGTAGCAGCCGAGTATGTCCCCTGTAAAACAGCCACACACAGTAACCTAGATGCACTCTACTTTTCTCAGTGCACACTTGAAGCAGTAGTTAGAGCTCATCCAGCTGTTTGTGGGTCAACAGCAAAAATTAGGAGGTGAAAATATGCCCCGTGATGCATTCAGTGTAAATATTATTGCTAATTACACGTTACAGCCGAAGCCTCGCAGATGGACCAGAGTAATATTTGATGTTGTCAAGATCTAAGGTGGGCCTTTCTCCAGCTTTGTCTCTTTATTCTTTATTCCTTCTCTTGTTATTATTATTATTGTCATTATTATTATTATTACTGGCCTATGCTAGGAGTTGATGTAGCCAATCAGGTCATCTGTTTAAATCACGCTGTTTTATCTCCTCTCCCTTTAAGGTGACCTTCATCTGCTTTTAATTTTCTCATTATCAGCTTGTCAGTCATGTGTGAAGCACTTTCAGCTGCACTAAGGCACTAAACAAACATGTTTTGGTGGGGTCTTTTCATGCTGAAGCACTTTTATAGTTCATCACTGAATCTGACAAAAAAAACAACGTATAAAAATGAAGGTTCAAGTACAAGTTTATTCTGGTTTCAGTCATGGTGTAAAATAGGAATCTAATCTGCTACATCACTGCCTAAGTTTAGCTGTAGATATACAGTGTGATCGTCTGCACCATGTCTGGAAGTGTTTTGGAAACACCCTCTGCTTCCTGTCTCCTTCATTATATAAGGAAATCACTGTGACCTCGCTTGACTGCGGCCCCTGCACACCGGCACATATACAGTTATTATTATTGCTCTTTATGGTTTCTTTTTGCATTCATGTTTTCCTATTCCTTTGCCCCCACCAAGCCCTCCTCTCCTCCTTTCCACCTCCGTTTTGCTTTGTCTTTTTTAATCTTGTATTTATATTATTTTTAGCTGTGCAAATAAAGTAAATAAAGAGCTGAGCGGGCGCACGTGTCTGAACCAGTTACTTCGATCTAAAAGAAGAGAGGAGCTCTATTCAAGGACGGGGCTATGAATGAGTTTCCAGTTACCATGGAAAAAATGTACCTCTGTCCCATAACCAAAAATGAAGCCTGATGCAACTTAATCCAGCGACAGCGTGCCTCGATGCCAAGCAACATACCGTGTTACCGCGTGTCACTTCAAAAACAGAGGTGGCCTCGATCAAAAGAGGCAATGAATGATGAATTTCCTCTAAGTAAGGCACTTCTGAAAGGGCACAAATCTGGATCGCAGATAGCCAGACAGATAGACAGGAGCGACGACAGCAAGACGGCCCTACTTTCATCATCCTGCTGCTTTTCAGGCTTCATGATATTTTATCCCATGTGATTGAATTGCATGGCTAGTTTATTAAACTCTGCAGCTGTTGTTTGTGAAGGCACCTAGGAAACAGAGGTAATTGATGGACCTATTGAGTTACACTCGCCGCATATGAAACCTGCATGGCTGAGAAAGTCAAGGATGCTAAAACAAGCTCAACTTTGCACCTTAGCTCACTGTCTGCAAACAGAACCTGCTGAGTTACTACGAGTTGTTATGAGATATTCGGTGTGTGTATTTGCCCGTGCGTGAGTACCGAAAGGTCACGCTCTATTAATACTCAGATTCTTGAGCTTGCTGCCTCTGGTTGCTCTGCGAACAATGGGCTGAATTTTGTCAGTGCGCGAAAGATTTGACTTCCTCATGCTTGGGGAAATTATGTATGTTTTAAAGGTTATGTTAAAAATAACACCTCGTGGGAATAAAAAAGCCCTCAAAGGTCATGAAAATGGAGAAAACGTCCAATTCAGACCTCCTGTGTTGGAATTTTTGTCCCATTTTTACACCAAAGGCTATTTAATTAGTAATTTTGGTGCCCAGACCACCAAATGGAAAGTTGGTAATTCAACTGATATCATCGTCATGAGTGTAATTATGGAGCAAAAGCCTCCATACAGGAAGAAACAAGACAAAGGAAACTTTCTGGAAAAAATTCCAACGTACGTTTGTGTGTCTTAAAAACCAAAAGGTTGCGTTAAAGTAACACCACGCAATAACTGTAAAAGTAGTTCAAATCTTAAGCTCTCCAGATATTCATTCTCTAGACAACTGTGCAATAAAATCACTTTCAGCGGTGGCACAAACTCAAATGTGAGCCTCGAACATGAGTCAAAAGTCGACAACATCACAACAATGCGTCTCTGAGCACTTAGAAGATAAGTGCTCCAGTAAAATAGGGGTCTGAATTACTGTTTTGGCTTCCTGGGCCCCCCACATTGCAACATAATAGGTGGGTTGAATGTGTCATGAAGACTGTGGCGGGGGGTTTCCCAGGGTAAAAAGTAGAAGGAAAGATGAGGAGGAGGAAGGAGGGAGGTAGGAGAGGGGGATGCTTTCTCTCTATGGTGGTAAGGGGAGAGGAGGGCCACGGAGCAGGACCAGACAGCCAGACAGCTTTCAAGATGCTTACAGCAGAGATAGGGAAGGTTCAGACTTGCACTGGGTTTAGTTGGAGCAGAAATTACATTGAATATATAGGTTTGGGTTTAAGTTTATATTTTACATAATAAAAACTCACTTAATCCTGAGGGCTTGTTTTAATGAAACATACTTAACTATTTTAAAAAAACGTATCTTATCTGTAATGTAGGAAGTTGCTTCATTTTGGTCAATGAAAATAGATCAGGGTGTCAGCGGTTGCCTGGTTTTTCATGTCAAGCTCATGCTCTATTAATAATCTGGTGAAATTGCACGTTTGGTCATTCCCCCTCGAGCCGCTGCTCTTCATGTGTGTGCCCGCTGACATATCGCATCTAAAGCGGGCACAAGAGAAGAGTGGCCACGTAGAAAGAAGTGATAACACAGCTGCAAACGCCACGCACATTTCCTGCTTTAGATTTTGGGGCTCGCTCTGCTTTATGTTACAGTCATCGTGGTATTATCAGTGCAACAAAATAGTCCAATAGTGCTTCTTAGAGGCTATTTTTGCAATCCAAATTTCATTTAAGTTATTTAAAATTGCCTGTACTCAAAAAGAAAGTGAGTGATTGAATGAATTTCCCCACACTGCTTTAATTCAGGATAAAGCTTCTCTCCCTGCTGTTTTACCAGCATTATATATGACAGTTAAAAAAAACTGGATGAGTAAATTGTTACAACACAATACAAATAATAAAAAAGAAAAGATTTGACAGGATTTACAGGAGTTGTACTCTCCAGAAAACCACTTTTGCGGCCTTCTGTTGTAATCCGGAGAAAATGAGGACTCATTATGAAGCACACCAGCAAGAAAAGCATGTGTTTGTGAACTCATTACGTTGTGAGGCAACAGCCATCCCACACGCCGCTATTGTTTGGTTTCAGTCGAATTCCACATTGTTTACAACCGCAGTTCAACAATTCCAAATCCCGATGTGAGGTCACGGTTTTCCTCCTCTCATCTGCAGTGTCATTCTTAAAGTTAAATAAATGATGACATAATGTTCCCTTTTTTTTCTTCTGCTTTTTTTTTCAGCCCTGTCACTTTGTCTTAGATGACATCACTCACAAAACAGTTCAATGCAGAATGTTCATGCTGAGCTTTACTTTGGAAATAAGTAAAGAAGCAGGGGTTGCCCACCAGCTACAGACCTCTTTATTGTATTACCTGAAGTATTTGAAATAACTAAAAGCTGCAATTTTAAACCGTTAATTTATTATTTTTTTAATATCTCTGTCGCCAGAGTGCTTGCTCATAGGGGGTCATATGATTGTTGGGTTTTACTCTGTATATATTATTGTAGGGTCTTACCTTACAATATAAAGCACCTTGAGATGACTGTTGTTGTGATTTGGTGCTGTATAAATAAAATTGAATTGAATTGAATTGAATTGATCATCTAAATAAACATGGCTACACTCACTGGCCACTTTGTTAGGTACATCTGTTCAGCTATTTGTTACAAATGTCTAATCACCCAATCACATACCGTAGCGACACAATGCATTTAGGCATGTAGCCATCATCGAGACGACCTGCTGAAGTTCAAACGGAGCATCAGAATGGAGAAGAAAAGTGATTTAAAGGTGGTTGGTATCATACAGGGTGGTCTAATTATATAAAAACTGCTGATCTGCTGGGATTTTCCCACTCAGCCACTCTCTCTCTAGGGTTTACAGATAATTATCAGAAGAAAAGAGAAAATGGCCAGTAAGCGACAGTTCTCTGGCTGAATATAATGGTCAGAGGAGAACGGCCAGACTGCTTTAAACTGATAACAGCTTCTTGCAACCAAGGTGTGAAGTTCCAACATGTTGAATCTTAAAGGGGATGGGCTACAGCAGTTGCTATTTCTGTCCAATAAGAACAGTGTTGGTTTCACCAACAGTGGACAAACATTGCCTCATCTGATGACTTTTCATTTCTGCTGCCGCTTTCAGTAGGCTCAGAATTTGGCGTAAACGACATGAAAGCATGTTCATCTCAAACCGGTTTCTTGAACACGACAGTGCGTTCACTGTTCTCAAATGACCTAATAAAGTGGCTGAATGAGTGTACAAAACTAAACAAAAACACAATGTCGGCTGAAATTCACTTAACAAAATGATGGCCACATAACCTGAAAATGAATTTGAACAAGATTATGGTGGCACTTTGATTTTATGGGCGAAATACTTCTGTATTTGATGCAAACTGTGGAAACATGATAGCTTCATTTTTAAGGGCAAAGTCAAAAAGCACTGATATCACTCAAAAATGTCAATCTAAGGAAGCGACGTCATGATAATTAGTGGGAATCTGAGCACCTGTCACCACGCATGCCTAGATTAAAATTCGTATAGTTGTTGATACTGCCATTAAAATAGCCAGCTACGACATACTGCATGCACCAACATCATCAGGAAATGATGGTGTGTGGACTCTTACTCACTCCTAGGAAGTGGTTGAGCTGCAGTTGATAAAATTATGATGATAAAAGAATAATTTCCACTTATCTCAAGTTGAGAAATGTCCTGTGAAAAATAAATGAATAAAAAAATAACAACAAAACAATTTAGAAAAACAGATTCAGAACAGAATGGCTGCTGTTTTAAAACCAGCTCTAAACCAATGAAGTGTAACGTGCACAGTGTGGTGGACTCATGACAAGAATGATTACCAGAGCCATGATTTTGTGTGATATACTATGGGGAATAACGCATGCAAGCACTGAAACAATGCAAAATGTGCATCAGTTAACGATAACAAGATTATGTAATGGTGTTAATTAAATGCACTTTACCGTATGGCCATGTGTGACAAATTAATCTCAGTTGTTTTTATCTAAATGACAAGTTACTGACTGTCATTGGTCAAATTTGCCAACTCAACAAGTCAGGGGAGGCTTTGATGTATATGTTTACTGAAACTGATAAGTCTACATGACTGTGAGTCAGCCACCTCAGTCATGCTGTGTCTCTATTGTCATTTCTGTCTTAACCTTATTATATTTTAAAATGATAAATCATTTCCATAAAATGTATTCTCCTGTTTCTTCTGCTCTTGGCTGCTCACTCATGGGATCACCACAGTAGATCATCTGCCTCTACCTCTCCTTATCCCAATCATCCTCCTTCACTACAGCATGAATCTTCTCTGAGGTTTTCTTCTTTTCCTCCTGCCCGGCAGTTCCATATTCAACATCCTGTGCCCAATATATCCACGATCCCTCTTCTACACATGTTCAAGCCATCTCAACTTTGCCTCTCTAACTTTGTCTTCAAACTGCTCAGCCTGAGTTGTCCTTCTGATGTACCCATTTCTAATCTTGTCCATTCTGGTCACTCCCAAAGAAAATCTCCACTTCCAGGTCAGCCTCCTGCCTTTTTGTCTCCAAACCATACATCATACCGGGTCTCACTATCTATCTTATAAACTTTCCGTTTGCTGCCATCGTTCTGTCACAAATCACCCCTGGCACTTATCTACACCTACTCAACCCTGCCACACCTTCTTCCTGACCTCTCTTCTCCACTGTATATTATTTCGGATAAAGTCATTGTTAACTTCAACCGATCCTGTATGGAAATTTCATTTTTGATGACCTTTATGTCTGATTTGGTAAAGATTTTATGCCAGATGCTCTTCCTGACACAACCCACCCTGTTTACCAGGGCTTGGGACCAGCATGGTGCCAGGATTCTTTTATTTAAGCTGCTGTAAATGACCAGTTGAACTATAACCTCTCAAACATGTCTCTCATGAATAATATCAAGTCATTTTAAACCAATCAGTTTCTGGCAAAGTCAGTTTTATAAATCCATTTTTTCAATTTGGATCAGAACTGTCATTGAGATTAAAGAAGTCTTTTTCAAGAGAGATCTGACCAAAAGGAGGAAGAAATTATAACATAACTATTCTATAACGTTATTTTAACTGGCCAAAAAGGACTGGAATGAGTGGAATAATGCAGAGTCATAACGATAGTTAGGTCATTTCTTTATTTTACATATAATTTTATATATAATCCTTTCATAGCCTGTTTACTACAGGCTATTTACCAATATAAGAAAAGAAAATTGGGTATAAAAAAACACATTTTTGGCAGATCATCACTTTTTGGCATGGCAACAGCACCAGAGGTAAACTGGCTTATGCCCCCATGGCTGGGTTTTCTATATAAAATGTATTAAAAGCACTAAAAGTAAGATAGGAATGGTTCAAAGCTGACAGCTGTTGCGTGTTGTGTGTGTGAGACACTATTGATGATGTCTATTGATGATTATTACATGACAGTGTGTGTGTATCATGAGGCAAACTAGACCGAATACAGTGCTGTGAATCAATACATGCATGAATACGATGTGTTATTTTCCGATAAAGTGTCACTCTGCTGGGGGAGGAGCCTCGAGCCACCAGATACACTCCAAACATGGCCACAGCAGCTTCATGCAGAGACAGCGTGACATATGGTGTCACCACACTGAGCCCCAGCCTGTTTCTTGTGCAGTGGTCAGTTTGTGGCTGTGTAGCAACACATGACACTTCAAATGTCCGACACGTGCCACAAGCGATAATGAACCTGCGCCGCTCTTCGCTCTGCAAAGCTGTGGACTCAGCAGCTCCAGATGACAGCGTATTTATCTCTTCCCACTGCAGAGCCGGCAGTGTTGTTTGATATCAATTTGATCTTTGCAGAATAACATTTTTCTTTGTTTATGTTCACTCTCTGAGCTCCTTGTCCTTCCCCGTCTTTGGCTCCACTCCAGGTGGCATATTTGCATTTGCTTATTTGCAGAGACATCAATATGGCACTTGTGTCATACCTGGAGACCCTCCCTGTAAGCTCCCTGGTGCACAGGGGTGGAAATGAGCCATGACCCCTTCTCTCGCATTTTATCTCTCCCTGGCCCTCGCCGACCCCGTTTGTCTCCCCGTCTCACACTCCTGTTTGTGTCTCTGTTTGTGATGCAGGAGGATAATTCATACTCACCAACTAAGAGCTGACTGCAGAGAATCGGAGGCCAGAACTCATTTACAGCAGAAGTACATCACAGTGAGTGGGACAGCTCGTCCAGACTAATCTACATCATAGGTATAAATATATATACGCTGTGCTGCCAAAAGTTTGAAGACACCAAAACTTTACACCCATAAGTGATCGTTGAACATCTAATTCCAAAACAATGACCTGCCAACTGCTCAGATTTAGATACAGGAGATGGTTTTTGATGTTTTGCACACTTCTTTATGAACATTATGAAAGCCCACTGTTTTCTAAAAGAGGATTTCATTTCATTTTCACGAAATATTGTAACCCAAACTATTACAAATGTGCACCGGTGTACAAATCTATGTGGACATAGACATGGCAACTCTAAAAAAAACATCCTTAAAGCACTCATGAGCAGAGCCTGAGGGGGAGAAATGCATATTAAAGGCTGTAAATGAATAATTCACATGTTCAAAAGATCTGCTCATTTACTTGTTTATGGCGATATCTGAAAAGCTTGATACCACTCTCATGTCTGCACTGTAAATTTTAACTGCTGTCTAGCTTGGTTCAGCATAAAGACTGAACAGTAGAAAACATTAATGTGAATCTGTTAAAAGATAATCAAGCTACAAAACTCAATAATTATCCTGCACAAAACCACTAATCAGGAACCAAAGAAATCAGTCTTAATAAGGTGTTCTGTGCAGACGGGGATCAAATCCATGCCTATTCTACTAAAAAAAAAAGCATTTTGGTTTTTTTGGCCTGAGTGAGTGAGCGAAAACAGTGACTCAACAAATGTTTGCCTGTATAGATGGCAGAAAAGGTAAGACTGCTTTGCTGTGTGTGCAGCTGAGGAATTGTTCCTTCTGCTATTGTGGCTCTGGTGTTGATACCTCAGAATGGTGTACACTGTTCACATTGTGAGGCTTTGTTTCTTTAAACGGTGGCTAATGCCCTTCAGAACACAGCTGCAGAAGATTTCCTCATCAAGTGTTTGTGCAAGTAAGGTTTGAGGGATTGAAATGAAGAAGTAAATTCGCCATCTAATGGCAAAGTCATTCTAAGGGGGGGCAACCTCCTAAACCTCTTTGGTTTCCTGGTGATTGCATTTGCAGTAGTTGCAGCAGCCTACTAAGGGTCCTGAATGCTGAACCCATCCGACCACTTTCAGTCACAAGGCACAGGTGGTAGGCAACGTGTTCCAAAAAATTGCAGTCTGACTTGGACTGACTGCGTTCAATCTCAGATTGCCGTCTAATTTAGAAACACATTGCCAACACACTGGAATCAGAGAGCAACTCGTCTGCGACACATTCATTTCCAGAAAGCTTTTCGTTCAACTGGTTAGCAAACCTGCCTCATTTGCGGAGGAATTTATGATTCTCTCGAGTTTGTTTCATCACGCTTCCCAACTTGACCCCAAACTGACAGCATACTGATTCCATATCACTGCTGTTTTATCACCAAAGTTGCTTTAAAGACAGGAGCTGACTGCGAGCGGTCTCGATCTGGTCCCTGTCTTCAAAGCAACAATTTCAAAGGCAACAAGATCACTCATTTTCAATTCATTTCAATTCAAATCAATTTAATCAATTTATTATTCACATAGCGCCTCAAGACACTTTATATTGTAAGGTAAAGAGAAAACAGAGAAAACCTCATCAATCAGATGACCCCCTTTGAGCAGGCACTTTGACGACAGTGGGGAGGGAAAACGCCCTTTTAACAGGAAGAAACCTCCTGCACAAGCAGGCTTAAGCAGGGGGGGTTATCTGCAGTGACAGTTGCGAGTGAGGGGAGGAAGACACAGCGGTTCTAGTGGACGTTAGCAGTGGGAAGTTCAGCCAAGAATTCTATCATATTTTATGACTGTTTTGGCAGACTTTAGAGTCACTGACGTGTAAAATACACTGGGAGAAAACCTGGTCACAGTATCAAATTAATACACCAAATAAATCCTTAAGTACAGTTATTTTTAGGAGAATCAAGCTGTTCACCATTCTTTCATACTTTTTGCAATCCTTTTGCCTGCCCATTAGCTCAAATCCATATTGTACATTTAGTGTAGTTTATAATAAAGTTTGCTGACCGGCAGCATTTTATTCACAAGGTCTCAGCAGAGTGCTGCTGCAGTGACATTTAGGTGAGACGTCACCCAAGTGCAACAAAGGAAAACAGTTTTGATTGTAACCAGCGCAGCCGTCCTCAAGGTTGGAGTTCCTCTCTGGATTATGTCACCTTCTCCTCTGACTGGGAAGTATGCACACACTTGACTGTGCGTGTATGAATGTATGTGTGTGTGCACCTGTGTATGTGTGTGTGTACAGGAAAGGTAGGTCCTCCTCTCAGGCCCCCTTTGCCTAATACGTCCATGCAGGGCTCACTGGAGAGCGGCGTGCAGCAGCACAAAGATCAGGGCTATTCTGGTGCTGCCAGCCGGCCCAGTGCTGATAGGAAAGGATTAATGAGTCGTGGCACTCATCGTTCGTAATTAGAAACAACACTAAAAACTATTTTTGTTCTTGTTCCTATGGAGAGATCTTGACCCCCATTCCCCACTAGCCATGAGGCAGCAGCCGCCTGTAAAGTTGGAGTAAATTTAGGCTCATAACTCCTGTAGCTATGTGACACATGGTTCAATGGAAGGGAGCGCAGATAATTCACAACTCTTGCTGTGTATTCCTCTGGGTGCTCAGATGTCAAGACAGCGTCTCCTGTCAAGACTTCTTTTTCTCTTTTCTCTTGTCCAAAAATTATGATTTATTTTTTTTGTGCTTTTTAGTTCTCAATAATTACTAAACCTGCATTTTTTTTGTGTGGTCACTTTGGAGTTTTAGACACAACATTTACATTTAAATACACTTTCTGGACACTTTATTAGGTACACTTTGCTAGTATCAGGTGGGACTCTTTTTGCCTTGGGGGCACAGGTGCTGGAGGTTAATACTGACACAATAACATCGCACAGTTGCTGCAGATTTGCTGGCTACACATTAATGATGTGAATTTCCCATTCCACCACATCCTACAGGTTCTCTATTGAAGTGAGATCTGGTGACTTTTGAGGCCATTTCAGTGAAGTGAACTCATTAACTTCATCATTGATGGTCAAAAAAAAACAGTTTGAGGTGATTTCAGCTTTGTGAAAATCCATCAGAAAATGGATACACTGTGGTCATAAAGTGATGGACATGGTCAGCAACAATACTCAGGTAGGTTGTAGCACTAAGTAAAAGTGTGCGCGGAAAAGATCTCCCACACTGTTACACCTCCACTACCAGCCTGAACAGTTGAGACGAGCCAGGATGGATCGATGCCTTCATATTGTTACGTGAACCTGGGAGCAAAAATAAAGACTAAGACCAGGATAAGGCACTATTTTTTTCTTCTGTTGTTCAGTTTTTTTGAACCAATTAGAGTTGGACCAGCCCATCTGGCACCAACAACAATGGCACATTCACAGTCATTTAAATCACCTTTCTTCCTCATTCTGATGCTCAGTTTGAACTTCAGCAGGTCATCCTGACCATGTCCATTTGCCTCAGAGTATTGGGTTGCAGCGATGTAATCGGCTCATTCGATATTTGTGTTTATGACCAGTTAAATGGTTTTGTTCACAAAGTGGCCTGTGAGTGTAAGTAATCAATAGAGCAAGAAGCTGGATGTCTATACAACTCGCAGATAGTTATGAACATTAGCCAATTCAACTGGTCTCTCAGTCTGAAACTTGGCATCAAAATATCTGCCTGCTGCGGTCGTAAATGAGAAAACTGCATCAAAAACAGCAAAGCTGTGGGCCATAAAACCAAAACAGTCAGCTGCAAAATGCTAAAAGTCCTCATCTAGCTGAGGGGACTGTTAGGCAAGTCAAATATTACACAGAAATTTGACCATTTTTTCATATAAATAGCTTTAAATGCAACATGAAACATCTGTCACAGATTTAATAACAAATTAAATTAAATGCCAGTAAAATATATTGGAAACTGGCTGTCTTTCATCTTAAGTGGCTGAAGAACTGTTGAGACGGAAAGGAGAAAAACATCCAGTACACCAAACAAAATTTCAAGCCTCCCTGTTTATTTCAAAGCTCACGAGTAGGGATTACAAAATTACAGTGCTTCAATTGCAACAGTTCAAGGAGTAGTAGGAGGAGAGTAGGAGAGATGACAGACCAGTCGAGGAATTTTGAGCAAGTCATGCAAAAAGGTGTGGGAGAAGGCCTCCGTTATAATAGCACCCTTTGTGGAAAAAATAAATCCATCTGTCCATAGGTCAGTGCAAAAATAGTAATGAATATATGCATACAAAGAAAATAGATATATATTTATATACTGTATATATTTGACTGTTTACTATAGACACAAAGAAAGATATAGAGACTTGTAGAGTGAAGCCCATTGTCACCAGAGCCTGAGCCCAAAGCAGAGACTCTTAAACAAGTCTAGTCGTAAAGAGTGCACATCAAACGTGACAGCTTGATATTGTTCTAATACAGAACCATATTTCCGAATAAAAGGGAAAAGACCCAGATGCCTTTCTGGAGCTGTCAGTCTGGCGATGGCCTCTACAGAAAGAGCAATGTGAGAAAAAACAGACAGCACCATAATGACTGCGAGTGTCCCTCACAGACCAAGAGCACACAGCATGCTTCGTTTCCAATCGGAGAGCAATGTACAGTATGACGGTTACATTATTCAGTCAAATAGATCGTTACATTTAAACAAAAACAAAAAAAGCCATGTGCCTCTGCGATTGTAAGAATCAGCAAATGGGATGAAAAGGTATACTTTTCCTTTACAACAATGGCTCAGATAATAAGCTCTCTCTTTTTTCTTTTGATTTCTTTTCTTTTTATTGGCAAATGGTAGTCACCAAATATCTACAAAACGTGTGGTAAATGGTTATTATTATTATTATTATTATTATACCTTTTCATCATAATCAGATATTGTAAAGCACCAGTAGACACCAGTGACAACAGCAACAACAAAAAAAAAAATACATAGGACAGACTTTTTTTTTTTTAAACTTCTTTGTCGGTGAATCACACAAATCTCACGTTTTGAGGCTGCAAACTTGTTATTCATGCTCGAAATGTTCACAGAGACCTCGAAACTATCAAACGATAGCTGAAAACAGCCCGTTATATATTCGTTCGTTTTGCATAGCATGAAGTTTCACATGAGGGATTTTTTTTTTCAAGCTTATTGTCGTGAATGTTGGTTTGTAAAGCCTTACTGAGTGCACTGTATGCGTATTCACTTTGCTATGAAAACGTCTCAATCTTACCGACTGAACTTTTTCTTCAAAACTGAATAAACAACAATGAAAAAAAACCTTTCGGGTTTGGTTTTAAGATATAATTTGTTTACAGACAGTGGACTGCAAAGCAGATGTTTTTTCGACACTGATACTTAGCCCTGTGCTTCTTTGCATGCCTTTTATTTCATGCAGACAGTGGAGAGCTGAACAGAAACCAGAAGAACATTATGACTATAAAGAGAACTGGGACCGTAATTTGTAAGGAAGCTGCTTCAAATCAGCTCGGGAAGAAGGCATAAATCACTGGGTGTTTGTTTTAACTTCAGTTGAAAGATTACATGCTCTTTTATGTACTGGGAAAACTTTGAAAGCCCTTGGGTTTATCAAATCTAAACCAATTAGGTCAAAGACGCATGGTTTCCACGCGATAACAAGGCAATTTTTCTTTGTTTGAAAAGGAACGTTTAAATTTTCCAACAGTGCTGATCTGCTGAATATTTTATGGCTATGCACACATTTAGCTCTAGACGAGGTCTTTAGTGACTGATCGGTTCTATGAGTGGAAAGGCTTAAACCGCAGCTCATCCCACCTGGGTAGGTAAATGCTTCCTTTTTTACTATGAGCACTCAACAGGTGAGACAATCAAATGCGCCAAGACAAATTAGGATGAATGCAAAATTCAGCGCATGTGCAGCAGCAACGCAGCAATCTACAACATGGATGAGAGCGAAGTCTACCAAGTAGAGTGTTAATATTTTTGTTTTATGGGTCAGGGGTGAGTATATTAGTGAAGCAGGAAGTGCATATAATCGTGCCGAGCTCATTTACAATTAGATTTCCTTTCAAATGCCACCACTTGGTTGGAGTCGCACAAAGAGCATTTTAACCTCCAGGGGTTTCTTCCTAAACGTCCGCACGTTGATTAAGAATGGCAGAAACAATCTTAGAAGGGTGATGTCTGCGTAGCTCCTTTCAGACACTCACGTTTCTATTAATCTGACCGCTTTGCAACAGTCTTGCATGC
Organism: Neolamprologus brichardi; assembly: GCF_056152115.1. NCBI lineage: Eukaryota > Metazoa > Chordata > Actinopteri > Cichliformes > Cichlidae > Neolamprologus > Neolamprologus brichardi. The sequence continues at coordinate 14,231,124 of NC_142118.1, forward strand.
ATCCTAACAGACAGGCGTGTTTCTCGTGCAACTTTGCGAGCTGCCTCAGCTCACCAGAGAATGCCCCGAATGTCAGAAAAATGGAAATAACATTTTATCTCACCAACTCAGCATCTAATTAACGGATGTCATTAAAACATTCCTCTATGATGCATTTGCTCTTCTCAATGAAAGACAGAGAGAGAGATCTCCTTCTCTGAGCCTGTGGCAGGGACGGGGCGCAGCACTCTCAGCAGCACCCTGCAGCACGCACACAGACGCGCAGAGAGTGATAGAGACCCTGCTCTTGGTGGCAATGGCGACGAGACGTTCAAAAGTGTGCCATCTCTCGATTAATAACTCAATGAGAAGCATACCCGCCACACTTGAAAGACGTGATCAGTGTGATCTTCTTCACTCTCTTTGGCCATGTCTGCATGAAGCGGTGAGAAGCATTAACTTAAAGATGTTATCCGAATGACAGAATGCCATCATTTATACAGGCTAGCGAGGCAACGTGAAGTCTCTCGTGTGTGAAAAGAGCTGAGACAAAGGAGCAGGGCAGTTTTGCCTGGGAGCTAACATTTGGCCTCTGCGTGTTCTGCATTCGTGCGTACATGTTAAGAGTGCCATGCGCAGGCCCACTGGTGACGCATGAATTAAGGCATTGATAGAGGCACTAGAGCAGCACGTGACAGCAGCGCTTGCCTATGCAAGGAAGAAGAGCTCACTTAACTGTAGCTTCGTGACAGGGAGTTGCATGAGATTAGACGATGGTCACGCTGCTACCACACCACCACCCTCATTGTCACATTAAACTGTAACCCACGAGTGGAAGTGCATGGTTTTTTTTGTACCTCAACTCAACTTTGCTACCTTAGAATCGGCTGAACCATAGCTCAAAATATAGGGCACTGACAAGAACATAAGATGAGGCCACAACGGGGACTTAACAGTACAACAGAGCAGGCTCACGGATGAACTGGAGCGAAATAAAACGACTAGGATACAGAAGCAGGCAGTGATATTCCTCCATTGTGTTACATTAAACAACTCCAGTAGCCCTGTTTGACAATATTCACTGTAATTTCAAAGTGTTCCTTCAACTGCCAGCAGCCATGCACTAAAAAAAAAACAGAAAAGAAAAGCTCATATGGCTGTCTATTACTATGTATATTGCTAAAAGATATCCACATGTAGATGCAGGAATGAGAAATGAAGATAGTGAAGAAAACGCACTCAGTATGAATTTTGTTTCAGCAGACGAAAACCCCATAAGCCCCCCCACCCCCCATCTCCTACCTCTGCCTAAAATACAGCATACTTATGCACATTGAACTGAACAACAGTAATTTACATTAACATCAAAACTGTTGTTCAGCAAAGAGCTGGAAATATTTTGTATTATCAAGTCCGATATATACACATAAGATCAAGGTCTCAGTTGCATTCCACTCTGAAATTATTGCACAGTAAGCCGCTGTGGGCTTGTCATGGTCACCCCCATAAACCCCTGTATAAAAATAAAACAACATTAACACACCAAACAAGTCTTTATTTGTTTTGTTTTTTTGTTTTTTTTGGACAGGCACTGCCGTGGCCAACCCCGCCTGAGTCTGCAAACATAAACTGTGTGCCACAGTGTGAGCTTTAAGAGTTTCTTCTGTCAATATCTACCCCCAAGCGCACAGAATCTCTTTTCCAAACAGATTTCCTTCTCCGTCATTTAAGCTCCTCTGCAGTCACAAATGGAAAGCTCGCCACCGACCGCTTCCTGTCTTTCTAGCTCTCTCCTCTGGGACTTCAGCCAGGTCCAAACAGTGGGGATTTTTGGCATTTCTCTTCGCCACCGACCCAGAGCTTTGGCACTCTCAAGAGTCAAGAAAAATTCGGCGACTCTCACACTCCAAATTGGCTCAGATCAGCCAGTCTCCGCTGGCAGATGGAGACTTGGTACAAGTGCGAGCATTGGAGGGGGAGTGGTCGAGAGGTTAATCTAGACGACAGTTTCCACACCAATCAACTTTGGCGTGAGGATTCGTGGCGTTATTCCACTGTTGAGGTCGTCCTCAAACTCCAGCAGCTGGCCCATGAAGTTAAGGTTCGGGGAGATGATGGGCCTCCTGGTTTTGACAAACTTGTAGGCGTCCGTCATGGTCATCCAGGTGTGCTTCATCAGGTAGGCGATCACAATGGTGGCTGAACGAGACACGCCTGCCTGGCAGTGGATCAGGAGGCCCATACCTGCTTGGTGTGCTTCCTCTGCAGAAAGAACATGGAAACAGTTAAAGCCCATGAGGAAGTCCAGTCATCACACATGATTGGATAATGAACCTTCCTTTGTGGCTTCAGGTGTTCAGAGAGTAAACCTTTCTGAACTTTAGATTACAAGGTTTTTTTTTTAATCTACTTAAGTCTTTACACCGTGAAATGCTACTAGGAGCTACCTTTAAGGCTCTTTTCTGAACTGAGGGGTTTCTGTCATGTTTCAGGCCTTATTAGAGAACAAAATGACTAGATTTGCATGAGAAGTTACTGAGGATGGCCTCTGTCTATGCAGCTACCCTCGGAAAAACCCTGAAGCTACTCTAATGGTCATCAAACCTCATCTTTATTGATATATACAGAGGTTTAAAAACTCGTCATTAGGGGTACGGGGCAGGTCGTCAAATGTCGTCTTTATGAGGAAAGAGTTAATACTGCATTACAGCAGCTCATCAACTACAGATCTAATTGACTGGATCCAACATGCCAGGACGTGGAGCTCTTTTAAAACCTTCAGTTCAGCTAAGTGGAGTTTTTGATTGTAAGTTAGATCTAGGACCTTCCTCCCTTCAGGCAGCAAAGAAATTTCAATAGATCAGCTCCTGCCTATACAGACTATGTGAGCCATCCAGTTTAAACAAACTTTAGTCATCCATATGAGAAAAAAACAGCACTATTGTTTCCTTACATAAAATATCTCTTTGTGTTCCTAACATTAAAATTTTTAATTACGTGGAGGGGACTGGAGTATGTATAAGATAAGGGAGAGAAAAAAGGTGAATGAGTTCATCCTTTTTACAAATACTTCAACCCAAGACTAAACAAAAACTCTTTTGAATCCGTCTAACAATGCCGAATTTCTGAGGTTTTGTCTACAACCTTCAGAAAATAAAGTGAATGCATTCAAAGGACGTGAGAGCGAGCTGCTCTAAACCAACTATTCCAGTGTCAGAGGGATGATTCATGACCTTTCCTTTTTTAACCAAGCAGTTCCTGCACTAGAATTTAAAGAAATAAGTGTGAGTCACGAGAAGATTTACAAGAAAACACACAAAAGGAAGTACTCATTACATACAGATTATTTTTATACTATGTGCAATAACCTCACATGACACAATGTGAGCTCTTGTAATGTAGACAGTTTATGAACCAACATTTTTGCTTGTTTAACTGCTGACAGCTCTGTGCAACCAGCAGTGAAAGTTTTATGTCATGTGACTGTTTAAATATGCCAGCTTCCCAATGAGATGGCCGAGCTTGAGACTCCAAATGTGTACTGTGAAGCTAAGAGGTGATTTTCATACCAATGAATTCAAACGCCTCCTCAAAGTACTGCCGCAGGTTCTGCTTGTTGCTGTCGGTGGCAGGCAGGCGCTTGTAGACAAAGAGGCCCGTGTCATAGTGGTAGAGCGGCAGGTGGGTGGTTACATTTAGGATGTAGCCGATGTTCAAGCGCTGCAGCAGTTTGATGTCCTGAGCGTCGTGCTCGTTCCCCAGGTAGAGGAAGGGCAGGATTGGCGTCAGCTCTGCGTTCTCTATGTCCGGGGTGGAGGGCAGGGAGTGAGGTAGAGCCCCCGTCAGGCCAGCAGCTGCGCCCGTGTCCAAGCCTTCGTGAAGGTGCAGCGAGTGCTCACACAGGTTTTCATGGCTCTGCCTGAAGCTGCTAAGGCCTCCTGTGAATGGAGAGAGAAAGGCTGATGTAGGGCCGGTTTAATGCTTCAAAAAAATGAGTTAAACTCTCAAACAACACTTTTTTCTTCAGTTTGTTTTTTCTAAATCCAGACTGGACCCTTTTTGGTGTCAGCAGATAGAGCATGAAGCTGACATGGCACGGGTTAAAGGTTCAATTCCCACAGGAGCGCAGTTTTGCTAAAAATAAACATGCTTATGTGTCTGACCACCACATGACACACGAAACAGCTAAGCAGGACAACCAAGCTTTGCATACACATCTGATAAAAGCAGATAAAAGCTCTGAAGCCCTGAAAACATTACAAACCCCAGACGCCACTGTTATATTTGGTTCTAATTTGAATGCTGCATTTAGATAATAGGATGAAGCCATTGGCCAAGTGAACTTGCTTTGAGAACCAGACCCTTAAGTTGCCTGCGGGACATTTTCCATTAGCTCATGTACACACAGGCGCATCTGTTTACCTGTTAATGTGAAGGTAAATAGGTGCACTGAGTTTTAAATACACTATTCACTTCACTTCTCCAAATAACCGGTTTGCACCTGTTTGCACCAGTGATACCATCAGCCAAAGGTTCCCTTCAGCACAGGAGCTCTGGGGAGGGGTCCGAGTATCAGTTCATGTATTGTTCACAGTGCAAGGGCTGACATAATGCCATGTGAGGTCATCGCACAACCATACAACTTCCCCTGTGGTGGAGAGCAGGTGACACTCCTGTCAACTGTCGGTTTCCATCGTAAAGCAGCCCCACTGTTAAACAAAGACATCACCCTAAACGTGGTATGATAGTCGCCAAGCCCTCATTATCATGGTAGTAATTACACTGTGGTAAATATAAGAAAGGGAAGTGTTCACAGAACCTGCAACAACAAGCTCAACGCTCAAACACCTTGGGGAATTACCACTGAAATGGAGTTCATGTCCAGATTTTTTTTTTTTTTTTAGAAAATGCCCAAAAAAGTGAACAATTTTAATAATAATATGAATAATATTCATGATGTTATTGTTTTTATGGGCTTTTTGGGGGGTGCAAGTAAAGCACTTGTATCGGGTGTACAACTCTTGTTAAATAGATTAGAGAAATCACAATATTTTACAGTTATTTTTTTTAAAGCTATATTGTATCTGTATTTTTATGGCCATTTAGAAAAATCTTGCCTAAAGAAATAAAACTATTAGGACATTTTTTCCTCTCACTTATTATTATCTCTCAACAGAAAGACTACACACATATTTATATCAAGCAAAGTTTATCATTTAAACATTCTCAAGAATATAAGCCCTGTTCTACTTTTAGCTCTCCTTTTGGTCTCCACCAGGAATTATCCCTTAGTTGCTAAATGCACTGATGCATGAAGACTGAGCATGAGAAAGGTGATTTAAGTGACTCTGCACTCTGCTCTGCATGGTTATTGGTGCCAGAAGTGAGTGTTTCACAAGCTGCTGATTTACTTTGATTTTCCGACAACTATTTCTCTGGTTTACAGAGAGTGGTATGAAAAACAGACAATATCCAGTGAGCGGTATCTCTCTGACTGAAAATGCCTTGTTGATGCCAGAGAAGAAAGACCGTACTGCAACAGGCAAAAATGAATGAAATACCCCTTTGTTACAACTGAGGTATGAAGAACACCCTCTCCGAATGCACACCATGTCAAACCTTGAAGTATGCAAACAGCATACACCACGCCGGGTGCCACTCCTGTTTCCAGCTACAAACAGGAAACTGAGAGTACAATTTCCATGGGCTCCCAAAATTGAACAGATGATTGGAAAAAAACACTGACTGGTCTGATGAGTGTTGATTTCTGCTGCGGCATTCAGATGGCATGCCGAGAGTTTGGCATAAACAACATGATGGCATGGATCCTTCCTGCCTCGTATCAATAGTTCAGGCTGGCGATTGCTGTGTAATATCATGATGGATATGTTCTTGACACACTTTGGGCCCCTTAGTTCTAAGTGAGCATCATTTAAATACCACATCCTAAAATACTACTAAAGCTAAAATCATGTCAAACTTTTTTTAAACATGACAATGAGTTCACTGTATTCAAAAGACCTCCACAGTCATTGGATCTAAAGCCAGTAGAGCACATTTGTGAGGTACTAGAACATGAGAGTCACACCATGGATGTGCAACAAATCTACATCAACTGTGTGATGCTGTCATGTCAATATGGACCAAAATCTCTGAGGAACATTTCCATCACATTGTCAAATCTATGCCACGAAGAATGACGGCAGTCCTGAAGGCAAAAAGGAGGTCCAGCCCAGTACTAGCAGGGTGTATATATAAAATGGCTACGTATCATAAATGAGCAATCGTGGCTCAAGAGTTGGGAGTTCACCTTGTAATCGGAAGGTTGCTGGTTCGAGCCCCGGCTTGGACAGTCTCGGTCGTTGTGTCCTTGGGCAAGACACTTCACCCGTTGCCTACTGGTGGTGGTCAAGGCCCGGTGGCGCCAGTGTTCGGCAGCCTTGCCTCGTCAGTGCGCCCCAGGGTGGCTGTGGTTACATGTAGCTTGCCATCACCAGTGTGTGTGAATGGGTGGATGACTGAATGTGTAAAGCGCTTTGGGGTCCTTAGGGACTAGTAAAGCGCTATACAAATACAGGCCATTTACCTAAATTTGAAAAATTACAACCTGTAATCTTACCATTTACTTTTACCTCTACTGCGCAGAGGTAACTGCATTATTATAATAACAATAATTCTTTTGACTAACCTCATTGGGAAGCTGATTAAACGTCAAAATAAAGCCGCGTTAGGGAAGGTTAAAGGGAAAGCTATCCATCACGAGTTGGTATAGACCAAAATTAACACTAAAACAGGGGTATTAATGTGCACATTTTTACTTGTATTCATCAGGTGGCCGTGAATAAAATATATCTGTCGAAATATAAATGTTTGTCCACCTTTAGCTGTGACTAAAGATGACAGCGTTTCAGAGTTGCTTTCCCAGTTTTAGAGCAAAAACTCAACAAAGGCTCTAAAACATTGGGCGATATACACATCCTTTTGCACACAAAAGCAAAAATATTTAGCTGTAAATAAAAGCTGCCTCTATTGCAATTTGTTGTGACTCTATTATTACTCCATTAAACATTAGTAACTAGCAAATATCTGCCATTTTAATCTATATTTGGGAAAAACAAATTTAGCTAGCCGCACAATGCAAATGAGAATGTGAACAATGCAAATTAGTTCTGGCTCAAACTGAATAAGCATATTTTTATTCTCAAATTCAGCTTTCATAGTAAACCGAGAACAGCAGAACCCCCAGAAGAAGCACGGTGCCGTGAGATGAAGTCTGCCAAGTGTGACTGTCTGTCATTATCTGCGACTAAAACTGACAAAAGTGAAAAACACGAGAAGTGTCTCGATCACTTTCATAAGCCACTGGCTCAGTTCCTGTTCAGAAGCTACCGCTTCTGCCTCGCAAGGCCTCTCGCACCACAGACCTGCTTTTTTCCAGCCCTTACCCTAAACCCTCCAACACTACTGACATGCTGTTTATGGCAATTCTGACAGATTAGGTGTAACCTATATCTGCTTTTAGCTGCAGCGGGGCAGGGGACGGAAGATCTTGTGTTTCCAGTGAAGTAGAGGCACACACCGTGGCCATATTTACAATAAATCATGATGGAGACATGTTTGGTAGCTCTAAAATAACAGACTCTGGCTAAATTATTCAACAGCATTTGCACAAGTATGTTCCAGATGTGTTATTTTTACTGCTGCCTGAAATAACACATTTCAACAAATAATTTAAGGAAGTAAAGAATAATCATGGCTGCACATTAAGATGCAGAAATCAAAGCCCTTACAGCAACAAAAAAAATGTCATATTACATACTATAAAACATGCATGTATGCAGAATGGAATAAAGGCAAGAATGCACATGTGACGAGAAGGCAGAAACTAGCCATCGCCGATGCTGATAAAAGTAGAGGAAAGTGAGCCTGTGCTATTTGATCCCCTTTAGCAGAGAGGATGCTTGCATTTTGCAAGAATTAAACCAGAGGAAGAAAGAGCAAGACAGTCTGCCTGTTCCTCCCACTGAGGCAGCTTCAGACAGACACCCGTGCAGGATGAGAGACTGAGGAGAAGCCTCGTCTATCAAAGTACACAGGAGGACCAGAGGAACAAGTGAAAGCAACAGACGAGAAGAGACGAGATCAAGGTGCTGTGATCTTACGGCTAGGCTGTGACTGGGAGGCATACAGGAACACTCGCAGCCCAACCCCCAAACCCACCAAACACAACATACTTCTCCAGCTTCAAACACACCAACCAAAGATAGAAAACATGGCAATGACCCAGGGACTGCTATCTCACCAGGCTGCCTTATTTACTAACAGCTGCTTCTAGCTCTCTACAAAAAACAGAAAAATAAAATAAAAGGGAAAAAAAGGTGAGTGCGAGTCATATAGAAAGCTCTTAAAGAGCGTGTGCATATGTTTATGCATGAGCGCGATGCAGGCAGTGGATGCAGAAGCTGCTATCTGTGGTGTTATAACTGCTGTGAGGCTTAAGCGCTGGGTGATAAAACTAAAACGCTGTGGTGACAGGCAGAAAAAAGAAAGAAAATCAGCTGGCCCGAACAATAGAGACAAAAGTTTAGGAGGCTTTAAACACACTATTATTCTACCACATTTGTTTCATGTTAGTTTATATTGCGACTAAGCTTCTAGCGCTGATTAAATCAGACAATTGCTACAGAGTCCCTCCAAAGTCAGGCTAAACCCCATGAAATTGCGGTTTCTACCCCCCTTTTGTAAATGAAAGCCCTCATTAGTTGCTTGTTTTTCACTTATCTCTTACTTTGATGCTTCTATTTCAGGTGTTACCTTTGAGGATGATTGGGTCTTTGCCCTCCCTCCTCAGTGATTCCAGGACCACATGTAGAGGCTGAGTGGATGTCAGCCGGTTCGGGTCCGTGGTGCTCTCATCATAAACCACAATCTCTTTGGAGAAGATGCCCTTAAAAGAGTCCTTGCCCTCACGGCAGGAAATGAGGTCCAGCACAGTGATCTTGCCCTGCTGCAGCCGTCTCCGGCTGATCTTGTCAGAGCAGTTGATGTGCACGGCCCCCCGGATGTGGCTCTTATTGTACTCCATGAAGGGCCGGCAGTCGATGATGACCGGCACGGGCCCCACAGGGTGACCCATGGGGCAGCAGGTTATCCGCTTGGCCAGCTCATTGGGGTGGATGACCCTCACGGTGGCTAGGGCCTTCGGCGTGCCTGGGGCGAGACTGGGAGCACTTAATGCTTCATGGCTGCTGACCATTGGGGTAGGGGGCCCGGCGTAGCTGAGATTGGGGCTACTGGCGCTCACCTGGCTGTGGCTGAGGCTCTGGCTGTCCTTCTCATAGGTTGTGACAGAGCAGCAGCTGGCACTGCTGCATCCACACGACAATGAGCGCGTGGAGCCCTTGGATGAGGGCATATACGTTACAAGATTGGCCGTCGCCCGGATCTTCACCACGGTGGTGCTGATTACGGTCTTGTCGATGCTGCTGGTGGTGATGGAGTCCAGGTAGCTGGTGTCCAGGCGTAGTTGGAGTTCCTGAGGTCGGATTGGCCTTGGCAGCGCCACCACAATTCTGTCGTCGAGGGGAGATGGAGGCATGGGGAGACCGAGGACTGGACTTTCACGGAGAACTCAACAAGTCGCTCTGTGGAAAGGATAAGTTTTTGAATTAATCCCGGCTGCGAGAAGACGTCCCCTCGTCTGTCTGAACACCATGCAAACTAGGAAACGGCTGCAGAAGCCAAATATTAGTAATGTCAACACCTGCAGGGCGACACCCAAGTTGGTGGCAAAATTTAGGTGTGACAGACCAGCCACTAATAATAAACAGTGAAATCATCAAGACTGTCCTGTAACTGAATCGCTTTTGGGTGTAATTAATATGAATCATCCCCCAGATAACGCACACGTGAGTGATGCTTAATTTTTCATCCCAACTCTGGTGTGGCTGATTCAAAAACAGGAAGAGGTAAAGAGAGAAAGAAGAAGAAAAAAAAGATAAAATACTGCATCAATGCTACGCTGCAGTTTTGTCTCACCCAAATGGAAAGACGGGGTACCAAAAAAGAGGGGTGGCATTTCCTTTGGATCAGAAGCCTGAGCATTTTAAAAGCATGTCATCTTGGCATATTATGTAAAGACACCCGCCGAGCTTTGCCTGTCCCGGCCGCTGCCATCCTTTATGCACGGTGCAGGTTCAGCAAAAGCAGAAATCATTCATGGCCAAATTCATTGAAAAAACCGGCATGAGAACGTGCCGAGAATGTGATATGGCTTTCAGGAGGAGACTAACTGATCAGATGAGCTGCAGACTGAAGGAAATCCAATTTCACACCACCGCCGTGAATAATTTCTAAAAAGATTAATACGGGATGACTGATTTAAACAAAAAAATAAAGAAAAATAAAAATAAAGAAAAATAAGGTACCGATTGTAACTTTGCCGCATTTGTCAGGACTGAAGCCCATTAAGCCTGCGGGGCTTATAAAATAAGAGAGAATTTATAATACACACACACACACACACACACACACACACACACACACACATGCATACATACACTATATATATAGATATACTATATAGATAGATATACTCAAAATGGTTCCAGCAATTGAATATTCCGCTTCATTAATTATGGAATCGTGTGAAATCTCTATGACCGTGCATTTCAAGAACAACTTGTGCCACTGATTCCCAAACTTGCCCCGCGTTTCTGCTTACCGGTGAGTGTCGCGGTTGACCGTAGACGGATTTATTATCTCCGCTCCCCGACAACGTGGCCTCCATTCAGTCCGTCCCAGTGTTGTGGCTCGGCAACATTTTTTAGTACTTTTACCCTGCTGTCCAGAAATAATATTGAAGGAAGTCTGCCAGCCTACAGAAGTCGCGCAGTGGGAATGACGCGAGTACGAGCCAATGCGCGACTTCATTAATATTACATCTGATCCTCCTCGTACGTCCAGGGCCGGCCCTGCGGTGGGAGGGATTTGGACGAGCTGCTTGCCTCTCTCTGTGGCTGGCTGAGAGGGGAGGGGGAGCGGTTGTCGCTTCAACGGCCTCCGGTCCGCGCGTACAGATGATGTCACTGGCAGCCAATCAAAAGTCTCTCCAGGAGGCTCGAGGAAGAAGGCAAACAGCATTAATTGAGCGTTATTGGATTCTAATAGAGCGTTTAAACCGTAGGAAAAGGAAAAGCTGAATCTTTTCTCAGATTATAGTGTTTTATAGTGAAGAGCCTACTGAAAGAGTGGTTTAGGTTATGCCATAACATGTTTTTTTTCCTTTTAAAAATTGTTTGCTGTGTTGCTTCAGTTTTTAACTGACTTATGCTTGTTTTGTGTTTGATAGAAGTATTTTACTTTATATAATTTATTTTAAAGCCTTTGTGTCTCATCGTTCTTTTTATCTTCAAAACTGTCTTAAATCTTTGTGGCAGAGACTCAACATGATGTTGGAAAAATTCTTCTGAGATTTCGGTCAGTTTCTAAAATGCTACCATCCCACATCAGTTAAATCACCTGTGCCATCCCATTTTAAAAATCTCAATAACGCCCCTGCCATGATGGCTGTCTGTTCAGCTGTTTATCACATAATTTAATTTGAAAAATACACCCAATCCTCCACCTTCCCTGTGTCGATTTAGTAGGGGTGTGTATAACTTAACGTTTATACGAATAACTTTCCAAAACCAACAGTTTGACAGTACCACACAGTTCATGTTGTGATTAGCCAGCTGTGGTGGTAATAAAGCAGCCAGTTTTGTTTTCCATTCTGCATAGAAGTATTTCTGCTAGTTTTCATATGAGTAACTAAGTGCAAAAATATAAATGTCTTCCTGGTGAGACAGACTGAAGTCATACACAGTTAGACCAAAATATAAATAACACTGCATCTTCTCACTTTGTGTTGTTGGTGATCTCCATTGTGGTCAGTTAACCTCTCATATGAAGTGTTTCGTTTTCTAGGAAGCCCCGCCCCCGCAGTAGACATTTAAATAACAAGAGCAACACCTGTTTCCTACTGCAAGTCATGATGTCTGTTTTGAAAAAAAAAAAAGCCTATTGCCAACCCAGAAAGGCCTCAGCGAATGCTACACAACTGCCAGAACTGGTTTACTGAAATAGAGAATGAAAAGATAGTTTGTCCGCGTCTTGGTTTAGATCTTCATGGTACATTGATGCACAAGAATGGTACATTGTTTCTTTCTTTAGATTGATACATTGTTCACCATCGTCTTCCATCAAACATGAGTACATTTATTATTTTATTTTGGCCCCATATATTGGTCATAAACTGAGCTTACCCAAGTCACAGTATCTTTCACATCTTTATTGAAAGTACTCACTGAACTGTTGAAAGTGCCACGGGATAAAATAAGTGCCTCTAACACCTAGATTTAACAGCCTTTTTGAGCCTCCTATAGCACCAGTAATCACATACAAAGACAACAGTTTAATTTTAGGCTCTTCTTTTTTACATAGCTGCTCCCGAGTAGCCATAATCACAGCATGTTGGTCATAATTGGCTCAAGCCCAATCAAGTTTAAGCACTGGGCCTCTCCAAAAGTGTTTTTAAGTTTTATCTTAGATCAGGCACTACTCTATGACCACCTTGCCTAATACCTCGTTAATCCATTTTTTGTTGGCAAAACAGCCGTGACCTATGAGGCCTGAACTGCAAGATGTTAGCAACACATCCTTTCGAGGTGGGTTGTTTGTCCAGCACATCCCACAAACGCTCAAGTGGATTGAGAGCTGAGGAATTTGGAACCAAAATCAACATCTCAAACGCATTGCTTTGCTCCTCAAATCATTCCTGAACCGTTTTTGCTTTGTGGCAGGGTGCATCATTCTGCTGAAAAAGGCCACAGCCATCAGGGAATACCATTTCCATGAAATATTGCACATGGTCTGCAACAATGCTTGGGTAAGTGGTAAATGTCAGAGTAACATCAACAAGGTTTCCCAGCAGAACGTTGCTCAAAACATCACACTGCCTCTGCCAGCTTGCTTTCTTCCCATAGTGGACCCTGGTGCTGGGTTTTCCCCAGGTAAGCAATGCACCTGGCCATCCATGTGTTGTAAAAGAAGACCAGTGATGGCTTTAAGTTCATTGCTTTGCTCATTGCCTCAGATATGTGGTGATGGTTTGTTGGATAGCAGAAGCTTCTCCAGGGTAGTCACCTCATCTGCTTAATAATTTGCATAAAAACCGACTCATAAGAAATGCTAAGAAGCTCCAGTGACTCCTCTAATTTGCTCTTTGGTCTTTACTCAGGCTCACTTTACATCACTGAGGTAGGGCACGCAATTCTGTGGTGAGTAACCACAGTACTAAATTGTCTCCACGGTTTTTCTGACTCAACTAATCATCATTTAAATTCAGATTGCTGTGTAAAAAGTGTCTGACCTCAAGTCTTCTGAGAACAGCCATTACATTTAATAATTTTACATCCCTACAGTGCTCCAAAATGGCCGACTTAGCTTAGGGGATAACTCAAAAACCATCTTCAATGTCCACACTTTGCCTAGTTTTTCGGCAATTTTCTGTATCAGTCAGCAAGTCACTCATGCCACCAGTCAGAAAATTATTTCTTGCCTTTGTAATCAAATATTCTAGAGCTGTTTATGTGTCCCAAGTACTGTTGGTGCTATACTTAAGGGGTTATGTACACTCATCTAACATATTTTGTTTATCTTTCTGTAACTCTGGAGACCAGTTTTTCTAAAAGAAATGTCTTCAAAGGATATTCTCGTGTCTTATACCAGTATATAATACTATTACCCACCCACCCTAATAATTACACTTAATTGCTCATTCTTGTTCTACAGATTGGAACACCCCTGCCTTTCAAATTCCCATGTTCTCCAACAGCATATGATCATCTTCCTTACAACCCTCCCTTACTCAGAGGTATTATATATTTAACAGCCCTATAACCATAAGTTATGATCTAATAGGGAGTCTGATACAGAAATTTAAATCCAGATGTACAGCATCTGAACATAACTCAAAGGATATAAAAAAAAAAAAATAAGCCATCCAATATATCGCTAAAATCAAGTTAAACCAACTTACTAGTGTGGGCAGATGTTTAAAGATAGCAGACCCAGTCCTTATTCCATTCACCCTTTTCTAACCTTTCTAAACTCCTCCTTTGGGCTCTGACAGGTGAATATCTCCACTCACCCACTCATGGATTCACACAGTTGACATTAAAGCTTGAGATTGTTGAGCAACTCTCCTTTCAAACACGAAATGCTTGAACTGTAACTGAATCTCAAGCCATTTATGAATTAGGTGTCCGTAGCTGAACATGTTTTCAGGGGTAAAGGTTACCAAAAGGGACAGAGGTGAAACATACTCTTTACAATGAATGCAATGAATGAGAACATTTGTAGGTTAATAGACTCTAAATAAAAGAAGGAATAGAAGTCTAAAGTGCCTTAAATTACTTGTGTCTTAAAATACATGTAGTTTTAAACTTGGTTTCCTTGGTATGTACCTGAATTTGATCCTAGAAAACCTATATGTAGACATAAATTATATAACGAATATTTAGCAATAGTAACACTCACTCCTTTGTGTGATGCTACATGAAGGCTCCAGATTGATCTACTAAGTATGTAATAGTATACTTTCAATGTGATCACATATAAATGTAATTTTCCCTGGATCAGACCACAGATAGACTGAACTTCAGTGTTAAAACACAGCAGAATAAAAGAGATTAACCTTCTTGTGTAACGCAACACAAGAGACCTGTGTGCAGAATAAGGGTGGCAGTATTATTGGTGGCAATAAGTAGGTGTCTTTGGCAGGAGTGTTGTTAAGCAAGTGCCAAGTTGGCTGGCTGCGCAGCCTCTGAACGACGGGGACCTATGTTGTGGTGGAAGGGTCTCGTTGGCTTCGAACCCCAAATATAATCTGAGCACTCTATTTATCCTCACTGGCAACCTGAAACAATGCAGAGCATGTATTATCACTTCTATTATTAGCAGTCTGTACAGTTATTTATAAATGGATGCAGATGATCAAAGCTGATTGGCTTCCCAGTGACTCTGTCAGGGTCCCTGTGCCTACCCGGTCGGCTCAGTATGGCTACATATGTTTTTATTTTCTTTTTTGTTCCTGCTCTCTCCCTTCCCCTCTTTCCCTCCTCCCTCTGCCTGGGCGGAGCTCACCTGTAGGCTCCTGCCCTTGGCCCACACACCTGGTCGCGATCACGCACCTGTGGCTCATCACGAGAGTGTTCCAGCTCCTTTATAAGATGGCAGCTCTGTGTTTCTCGTCGCTGGACCGTTGCCGACCTTCGTCAGTTACCTCTAGAGTGTTTTCTCAGAGATTTGCCTTTATAATCCCTTCGTGTCTCCGTGTACAGATTCCCTGGACCAACCCCCGTGTTACCTGAGTGATTGGAGTGAGAAGAGGAGCCTGAGGAGTGGACGGAGTGTGTGTGTGACTTTCGGCGTCTTTCCCGTTCGTGTGTGGACCCCTGGAGCCCGGCTTTCCCCTCACCTTTGTAAATAGATCACCTGGTGTATTGTAATAAAGACTCTTGTGCTTTCAAGACCTAGAGCCTGCGCGTGAGTCCGTTCAGTCCCGTTGTGACAGACTCCTGTTTCACTGTGTTTAAGTGTAAGCGAACCAGCACCCCAGGCCAAACTCAGAAGACCATTTTATTGGTATCATACTATAATATTATGTTAATGTAAGCATTCTGTTTAGCAAAGCAATGTGTGAAGATGAAATAAAATGGTTTATCACACTAACTTGTTTTTAGCAGATATGTACTACTGAATCATTTGTGTATTTCTCACAAAACAAGCCGGTACACTCAGACTGCTTATGAACACCTGGTAAGATTAAAACTATCTGCTATCTTATCTACCCTTTATTTATAAAGGGCGGGTTGGCAGAACATCCATGTTTATTAATAGCAGCTGGTAGTGAAATAATAAAACAAGAATAGACAGTATTAAGAATCCCTGAATTGGTTTTTTTTACATCAACATATATATATATGTGTGTGGTTTAGAAAGATATTGAGATGGTTCTGAGAATACCGAGTTTTTCTAAGTAAATTGAAGAAATGGACTGAAGGAGTTTTCCTTTAAAAGCAAAAGAAATCATTTAAAGACCCACTAGACTGCCTGGAATTTGCTTTCTCATGAAGCTCATAAGCAAGGCAATGCCAGCAAGTAAGTTTGTAACGCTGACATTTACGTAGTCGTAGTATCTAAAATAAGAGCTACATAAAGTTTAGAGAGCCGTGCAAAATATGTGGGCACTTCGGGTGCTTGGATTCTTATCCATTAATGATGTATTCACTGTAACGACAACCACAAACAGAAAGGGGGCTTAAAAAATCAAAAAAAAAAAAAAAAACTGTGTGAAAGTATAACAAGAAGAGCTAATGAAGGCCGGTCACATTTTACTGGTATTAAAATAAGATGTTAAATGAGAAACAGGAGCTTGGAACAACATTTTAGGAACAACTTGTGGTGGGAAGTCAGACACACGATGTACGTGACTTGACCAGTTATGTAAATTTAACCAGTTCTGCCAGTGTGGTTGGTTTGATTAGGACCAAATATTTGTCAAGCTGACACCATGATTCTGTCAGAGCTTTTCGGTCTACACCAACACTAACTGTTTACATGATCAAGCAGCTGCAACGAATTACCAAGAACCAAATCTATACCATCAAATGTTCAAAAGCGATTTCCTAAAAGTGTTTATGATCAAGAGCTTCTGATAATGGCATGTGGCGAAGTAGGTTTTAGATGCTGGCAGGTTAAGGGGAAAGAATGTTGGTTCCTAGAAACACCCTGTTTATTCAACTGAAGAATGAAAGATTTCAGATGACAGATTTCTGAAGCCAAACATCTTAATGTTACCTTTGCCTTTTTTTTTAAACACACGTATTTTTCTGAATATGTTTTCAAGTAGATAAAATTGGTCCCAGAGTTGTTTTTATATTGTTTTAGAAAGAGTGGCAAGTATTTGTGGAACATATCAGAGAATATATATGTACATATATATTCTCAATGCCCATGTTTTATTAAGTCTTTATTTTTAACTTTTTATGCAAATATCTAATTAACTAGTCCCATGTCAGCAGCTCAGTACACTTAAGCATGTAGACATGGTCAAGACAACCAGCTGAAGTTCAAACCGAGCATCAGAATTGATTCATTAATTCTCGAGAATGCCATGACGAATTTTTGCAGTTCTGAAGGCAAAACGAGGTCAAACCCTGAACAAGCAAGGTATGCATATGCAATAAAGTTGTGTGTGTGTGTGTGTGTGTGTGTGTGTGTGAGTGTGTGTGTGTGGGGGGGGGGGGGTAACATGGTGGATGCTCATGTGATAAATGAAACCCTGAAGTCATCGTATGTACAAATAATCACTGTGAGCACAATAGGTAAATTTTATCTAAAAGATACAGTAGACTGTGGTTTTAGTCACCTCTAGACTTTCTATGAATTTCACCAAGACCATAATCTGCCTTTCTTTTGAGTGTTCTGAGTAGTTAACCAAACCAGAAAGAAGTTTGCTCATGCTCAAACTGCAACGATCAGATACGGCACTGCATAAGTACTCGTATAAAAACATTTCCCCTTCATGTTAAATATGACAAAAGTGTCAAAAGATGTGTCAAAATTCACATCAGCAGCTCTGTAGATATAACACCTCACTAACCTAAACTCAATGCTAAAACAAAGTGTGAAAAAACTAAACTAGAAAACTAAGTGAAAGGACAAATCTGAGGAAACACAGTTTATTAGGACTGAGGTATGTAAATCACAGTGAATCAAGTTGTTGATATTTTCATATCTGTACTAAATATTCTAAATCTTACCTCTGGCAAATACCACCAATACAATATGTAGTAAAGCATGAAACTACCACTGAAACTAATGAAAAATAGACTTGAGATTAAACTATTTTAAAACAATAAAAACCAAACTGAAAAAAAAAAACATCAAAAACTGCACTGATTTTAACTTTATTATACTGATTTGCGGGTGTGAGTGTGTGCAGACAGCTGCAGACACGAGGGAAGTGTTGTTTTTATTATACTTTTTCGTAGTCTGATAAATGGATGCGTGTGAGTTGATGTACATTAACACAGAATCTGTAGGTAAGGGCTTTCTGGTTTGTGTTTGTACATCCTGTATATTGACCAATTATAGTCTTTGTTTGATCCTTGTAAGGGTGTACTTAGCTTTTCACAGCTCTGCATAGAGTCCTGTGAAAAACACCCTTACTGCTTCAATGAGAACTGAGAGCATTAGTAACAAAAATGCACTTGTTTAATTGAGCATCAGCATCAGTAAGTGTGAGCACCTCTAGATGAAGTTTTGGGAATTTGTTGGTCTGGAGAACTCAAGTGTGTGTTGACACAATTTCTCAAGGTCATATGCAATGCTCAGAAAACTGCAAAACAAAAATCAAGAGCTATATCCTAGACTCTTCAGGCCTCAGTTACCATGTTAAATTTAAAATGTTCTCGAACAAGTGTGGCTTGTTGGGGGGAGTTGCTAAGAGAACGCCTCGTCTCTCTAAAAAGATGATGACAGCATGGCTTAGGTTTGCAAAGTTGCAAATTAGCAAATCACAAGACTTCAGGAACAATGTCTTTTCTCAACGCCACGTTTGGAGAAAACCACACACAGCATATCAGGGCAAATACCTCGTACCAAATGTCACACTCAGTTCCACGTGACCTGGACACCTTGCAATCAAAGTCAACCACAAACTCCTCTGTATGCTAAAGTATGCTGGAGTCAAATGTGAGGCTAACTGCCCAACAGCTAACGTTTTGCTGAAATCGGGTCATGCAGCAGGACAAAGATCTTAAGCAACAACAGAATGACTGAAAAAGGAAAGGCTCGAGCTGTTCCAATGGTCAGCCAAAGTCTGAAACTCAACCACATCGAAATGCTGTGGAAACCTCAATGAACTCAAGTAACATCACCAAAGAGGAGTGGACTAACACTCCTTCACAATGGTGTGACTGATAAGTCATATAAAAAACAATTACTTTATGTTATAGCTGACACTGAATTGGCCCATATGGAAAAGAAATAGTAAAAACATATATGATTTACTCATGAAAGTGGCCATTTTCTCATTACTTTCATATATTTTTTAGTAAGTATACAAAACATACAAGTTTCATTATATAATTTTTCAAGGGATCTTATATGTGTTTTCACTCTTGTATGCTTTTCATACAAGTTTCATACAAGACAGATACAAACTTTATAAGATTTAAATATATCTTATCCATATGGGGGGGGGGGGGGGGGGTGTACTTAGTTTACCACAGGTTTGCACAGAGTCGTGTGAAAACTGGATGCTTGAAGTTTTGACTGAAGATGATCAGACATCATTTGACGACAGTGTATCTTTTACTTCAAAGTTAATAGGTATGGGGTCATAGCTTCATTAAATTAAAATTCAGATTCCATGATGACCCCAGGCAGAAACTCTTTAGGATCACCAAAGCTACTGCAGTTCATCCCATCCAGCCGTTCTTGAGAAATGTCTCTTTAGCTGCATTTTTGATACTTGTGATGTAATTACGCTCTCGAAAAATGTTTCTGTTGCAAAAACCACTTATAGAAAAGTTCAATACAACCTCCCACAGTCACTGATAGCATTTAGCCTTCATGTTTTTGCTTTTACATCTGTCCAAGTCATTCATTTTCATCATTTCATAGACATTTTCTATGCTGCTTACAGCATCTGTCTTTTTACATTTACACAGTTAAATCAATATCTCTAATCTCTCAAACCTGTTGTCATAGGAAACTGGCAGCAGGTGGATGCTGCTGCTGCCTCTGATGATGTCAATGACGCGGTGAGATTTTATTTTTTCTATTTCGTTTTGAATGCTCAGCAGGACGATAAGCTAATGTGGCAACCATTTTCTCTCTTTTGTGAGATCTTGAACTGGATTATAATAAACTGCCTTCCTTTCATAAATGTCACACCATGGAAAACATGACAGTGTGTGGCTTCGTGTATCTGTTGTGAGATAATGTCAAACTTTGATCTCAAACACAGTGAAGTGGTTAGGCCCTTTTTTTTGACACTCAGCATGGAAAATGTGACTGATCGAGGTGCGGTATTCACTGGCCCAGATGAAAGACCCAAACCACTTCCTGTCTTCAGCAAGGTGCAGACTCAGAGACACATTTAGCGCTAAACAGGAAGATCTCAACCTTATGTAACCTTGGAAGACACTTCTCACACATGCATTCATTTAGCAAAGACACGAGAGAGAAGTGTTTAAATTACAAATTAGCCCATTTACTAATTGCTGTTTTTTAGTCTTTAATAACATGCAAAACGCTGGCCTCTCCCTCTAGTATTTCATCCCATCTGGCTATTAACTTTATTCCTCTTTTAATGCTGAGCATTTAATAAATGGAAAAATTTTTGCTACTGATGGTTTCTAACAGGGAATGGCACAGATGGGCTTACTGCAGACTCAACAGCTTGAAAAGCAACATGTCCAGCAATGGCAAGCAGGGACACTGCCAAAGATTCAACAGCCTGTCAACCTATATGCTTCTTCACTTTGTGCATATTTATCAGCTTCTCTTCCATTAGGCTGCAACGCAAACAACACGCAGCCTCAAACATATCTTACCTCTTTAAGCTTAATGGGCCAATTATGACTCTCACCGTCACTGGAAATCGTTTTCATTAGCTTCATTAGACAGTTTAATTGAATGAGCAAGATGCTAACCAAGCACCGACACCGGCTTTCCAAAATCACTCTCTGCTCATCGTTAAGGCTATGTGACTATCATTGCACAAACTGTCTGAGCTTCGAGGGTCCAACAAAAACAAAAAACAAAAAGAAAGAAAGAAAGAAAAAGAAAACTGTCAGCCCAGGCTGTCGATGCATTATGGCGCCTCCCTCGGAAATACTGTCACGCCGTGACTGCCTTTGTTTACTTTTGGATTTTGCTGGATGGAAATTCGGTTTCCTGTCTAAACTTTTGTACAAACTGACAGTATGTGACAAACAGGAGTTTCGCAATTCAGTGTGTATTTTAGTTTAGCAACATCATGCACTGAGAAAATCCTAAAATACTTGCGTGTGATAAGATCAGTGATACAACAGGGTAGCCAACACACATTTTAGAGCTGAGGTGAACTGTTAGTCGTCACTGCGTCAGCATAAAATCAGATTTCACCCACCAGTTTGAAGCTGATAGGACGTCCGATGATGACACGTCCGAAATTAACACATGAGCTGAGTGACATTTTAAACGATTTGAGTGCCTGTTATTTAACTCGACAAATACATTCGGGTTTAATGTTTGAACGTTAAAAGAATACATCTTCTAGCCTAAATGACTCCACCTGCTTTAAGAAGTCAAACTTAAACCAGACACTTTGGCTTGATTCAGTCAAACTGAAATGTCAGGGTTTTTCTCATTTCCCACTGTAATTGAGTTTTGACAGGCTCTTTCACTGTTTCACGTCAACTACAGCTTCTTTGCCTCTTCTGTAAGATGTTTTGCTCCAACTGCAAATCAGTGCCAACTAATGTCTTCTTTGAATTTATTGTTAGAAGCCCGTCTGGAGAGGTAATCTAAATGCAGGACACAGGAATCCTCGCAAAAAAAAGAGGGAGTACATGACTGTGAAGCATGACTGTCAAAGCTAGAGGCAAGCCTGGAGACACAGTGGGTGGATTGAAAGCAATCGAACAAAGGTGCAAACAACCAGGCATGGGTGAGGCAAGGACAAAAACAGGACGTAAACCCGAATTAAGCTGAGAAAACTCAAGTAAAACAGGAAGTAACCAACTAAGTAATTAACACTAGCACTGTGCATGAAGCTAGAGAGAGGACGGGGGGGGGGGGGTGGAGAAAAGCAGAGACACAATAAACCCAGCAGAAAACAAGGACCATGATATTGATACTTAGCTCACTCATTTTTAAATACTTATACTTGCACTCATGAATCAAAATTTTCACTCATGAACTTAAACATCTGAGAAAATAACTCAAAATGAAGGAAGTGCTGGCTTTTTATTTTGAAAGACTTGACCCTCAACCATAAAAATGGGAACAAACTGGAAACTGACAATGTTCACGTTCAAAAGTAAAAGCTGTGCCACACTGCTGGAAATGTTCTCCATTTCTAGTTTGTGTCACACTTTTCAAAGTTTCACTACTGTCTGGCAAATCTTTTTTTTCTGCCACTCGAACAAACTGTAAAACGTTTTGGGGCTTTCTCCACCCATAAGTAAAGATCTGAGGTGATTATCTGAAAAAATAATCCTACTTACTCACATTACTGAGAAAATAACGAAGTAGTTGTTTGCACTTAACGTGCTGGAGATTTGCAGCTATCTGGTCGTTAAGTCTGACGTCACTAGCCGTGTCTGGGCCTAAACTCCGCTGCAGGTCCATATATCAAACGATCACTATGGCATTACTGAGAGTTGAAAAACTGTCTAAAGTCTTTCATCTTTAATAAAATGATCAGCGTTCTGCTCTACCAGGTGTAACAATTGAGTTTAACATCCAGGCATCCATGAAAACGGAATTTATGACATTTAACGGAGTTAGAAGTTAGCAGGAAGTTAGCTCGCTAGCTTCTATCTAAATACAACGTAGCATGTCCTGACTGCGGGGTTTTGGAAACAAATTAAAACGTACAGCTCTGTTATCACTTCCAACATAAATGAAGACAGAAAACTAAACAGCAGTGACGTTTGTAGGGTTACTGAAGTTTGGCTAGCTGGTATATAATGATGTGTTACGCGACCGCTATGTTAGCATAATATAAACAAGCTAACTTTTTTTCCACTCGATAAAAGTTAACGTGAGTGTTCTCGGTAGTCAGGAGCAAATGTAATCGCATGGCAGGATGCTGTAAAAGGACCAGCCAGGAGAACAACTGAGATAATCCATCCACAACACGAGGTTAGTCATTCATATACTGCTGCATGGGCTGGGCTGTAGTTACATCCTAAGGTTTTAAAAACTGAGCTTAAATAAATGATTAGCGGTAATAAAAGCCAAGGGAGGTCAACAGTGATCACTGACTGTTTTAGGAGCTTTTTGAGATTAAATAGAAGAAAATACATAACATTAAACATTTTAACAACACAAAAGCCATATTAAACGCAGACTACTGTAGGCCCGGAAGTAGGATTCGTCACGTCCTCACTTAACGACCGGATAGACTAAATATAAATACTGAGAAACTGGAAACAGGGGACATTTGCCTTTAAAATAAATGTAGGTCAAATTTTCAGGTTATTGTATAAAATTTTGACTTACTAACTCAAACTTCTGGAAAAAAAAGACTAAAAATTATATAATACTGATTAAATATTACATTAAATTTCAATTTACCTCTGCAAATCAGGGGCAAAAAAAATCCTAGTCGGTGGCAGAAACGAGCTTCCGCACATTTGAGAGTGCTTGCAGACAAGTTTTTGTCTTCTGAAACCCTCTTTCAGCATTTGTGCCATTTCAAATATATCCACTGTGTGCTATTTTCATCAGAATGAGCAGCTTTTTTTTTTTGTTTTATTAATATGTATTCAACTTTAATTAAAAAGAAACACTTAAATGAGGTAATATCCCAGAGTGATGTGTTGGTTTAGTTAAAGATGACAGAAATTAAACACATTAAATCCCCAAAATAACCAAGCTCACTGTGTCAGCGTGTTTAAATTATAATTAGAAATACATTTATAACACATTTCATAAGTCATCTTGTGATGCCCACCTCTGAGGGGAGTTCCAACTGAAGGCTGAGAACTACTGAATTAGCCGATGACTGCATGCAGAGAAAATAAAAAAAGAAATTTCTCCTGAAAGTGTTGCCTGAGTGAGGAGGGCCGTCACTGTGACAGATTACCAGAAGAGGTATGGTTTACACCGTACAATAACAGCTCCATCACCAAACTCATAACAGCCCTATTTTCTCTGAGTTGGGCTAGTCTGCTCAGTATTATTCATTCAAGCTGGCATGTCCCTCCGCCTGAGGAAGGGTGACTCATCCTCACGGTCACTTAGCAACTACCAAATATTGTTTAGTTAACAATCAGAAAAATGTAAACATTCGCTCTCACTGGCTCGCATACACATTCATGCTTATAATCTGCATTTTCAAGGAGGGAACCTCGCTGTCTCTGATACACTGTAGTTCTTTATGTGTAATATAAAGTATTGGTCATGCTTTCTCAATAATAGCAAATACTGTCATTCTGCCTGCAGTGGGATCCCAATTTAATTGTGACCTTAACCCAGGATGGAAGCGTATCATACACATGGATGGATTTACACGGCTGGGGGTTTTGCATAATGTTCCCTGATATTTATACCCATCACCCTCAGTGAGCGTGTGTTTAATAAACGTCCGTGTCCTCTCAAAGGTTATAAACCAAACTTCTCAGCCTTGACCTTCAAGTGGAGAAACTTCGGATGCACTCGCTGCCCTCGACCTCTGATACAAACAAAAGGATAAGACAATATAAATAACAATGACTCTCTGCGCCCGCTGCTCATCGTGTCTAAATAGCAACTGTTTCCAGGACAGGGGAGGTCACCTGCTGCATGGCTCTGTGGGAGCCAGGCCCTTTTAGCTCTTAAGAGGAAGTTGAGCTTTAGCCTCTCTTAGCAGCTGCCCCCCCCCCCCCCTCCCCCAGCTCTAGACGATTACTGCAACAAACAGAAAGTGATATTCTGTGAGTTTCTAGTATTAATTTCTTTGTCTTCCCAGGCTCACTTGTACATACAGCTCAGGTTAACTGCCCTTTTTGGGCAGTTTTATATATTTTATTCTACACAAGTTGTTGCAGCTGTCAGAAATGTAAAACGCTTCACTTCCTGTGTGACTGAGGGTGATTTTGCTGGGAAAAACTTGTCAGATACCAGGTGTATAGAATAGCATATGCAAAACCTTTCCTGAGTAGGCTAATGAATATTAAATGTTCAGTGAGAAGTAAACAAGCGCTGAACTTCGTATTTGTATTTTCCTCAGGACATTGTTAATTCTCTTGGATGTTTGAGCTTCACTATGCAGAATGATGCACTGACAGTTAAAGCGAGGAAGCTTTCATAAACATGCCACGGATCGTTTTTTATTCACCAATTACGTTCATACAGAGCGCAGCGAAATGATGTCACCGCTGATTTTGTGCTGTTTAAGGTAGTTAGCCAAAAAGAAATGGAAGTTTGCATTTTAACTCGATTTTAGATTTAAATCAAAACTGTAATATGTACAGTTGGGATCAGAAGTTAGATCCACTCATCGTGGGCATGTCATGGTAATTTGGGGCTTTTAATGATTTCTTTGAACTGTTCTTTTTGCAGTGTGGATTTGTTGTGAAGCATATCTAACCGCTTTAAAAAAGGAGAAGTGGGTGCACAAGTGTGTATTTATTTTGGATTTTCTCTAATGCCTACAGGGTCAAAGACATACATACAGGATCAAATATATGATATTTGGTTAAATGTCCCTTAGATAGTTGCACCTCAACCAGATGCTTTTAGTAGCTATCGACAAGCATTTAAATTGAATTGTTGCCAAAGACCTGGCTTTTAAGCTTAGCCCACAAATTTTCATGTAGGGTTGAGGTCAACCATTTTGGAAGTTTAATGGCCCATTTGGGATGGCTGTAGCTCAGAAGGTCATCTACTAATTGGAAGGTTGGTGATTCGATTCCTGGCTGTTCCAGTCTGCATTACAGTGTATCCTTGGGCAAACCCAAGTTGCTCTCTTGGGTGATGCATCACTATCAGATAGAAAGCACTTAGCTAGAAAAAGCATAGAAAAAAGTGCTGATGTGAGTAGATAAATGAAACATGTCGGTTTGAGTGGTAAAGCGCTATATAAGAACCGATCCCTTACCACTTTTAAAGAACTGCAGATTCCAGGATCATCAATTTAATCAAGTGTACACATTAGTGGCGGTGTATTGTTATTTGTATGGTTATTTCTGACCTTGTGTGGATTAGAGGAAATCCAAAATAAATTCAGAGCTCTGCACCCAATTGGCTTTTAAAGCCATGAACTTCAACAGCAAACAAAAAATCGGATCTACTGAGAAATATATATCATGGCATGAAACTTGACATGACACATCATCTTGTGTCTGAAGACGTTTCGTTATGAGTGTGACTCTATGTGTTGTTTTCAGGTTAAGGAGAGAATTTTAAATCAATCAGATGCCTTCTAGTATTCTTGGTAAGATAAGAATCAAATCATCTAAAAGACCTAAAATTTTAAAACAGCACAGTTCTTTATGTGTTAGAAGTATGACACTGAAAAACTATTTTGAAGGCAGAAAGCTTCTCAGAGCTTACCTAAAATTTGAGTTTAAGGTAAACACCTACGGGCAAATTCAAAAAAATCCTAGTTCAGAGAAAAATTGCACAAGTGTGAAGTACAAACCCGTAGATTAGATACTCATGTACTCATGAATTCTGGATTCTCAATAAATATGGGGGGTTTTCTAACCAGTTAAATAACTTTCTTGTGAGACTAACACTTTAAAAATAAAAGAGGATTAAAGTTTGTTTTCAGTCATAATGTGACCGTCAGACTCTTGTTAAATACAGGAAAGGTTACATACACTGAAGCGCTCCTGTAGGAAAGAATTGGGATGCGTTATCCTCCAGCCAGGTAGGAAAATTTATTTGCATGTGGTGAAGTTTCCTCTTTTATCAACACGGTGTAAATTAGGTCAGCTCGAGGCATGACACTGACATCATCACAAATGCTTTGCATACACTGAACCAGTACAGCAAGTAGTTCCACTAGTAAAGATTCTGGTGTCAGGTATCTTCTGTTATGAAAACATGCAGTGACCTGGGCGTTACTGACTTTTAAAGAGTGAAGGATGGGAAAAAACTCACCCACTGGCTAAGTTGCTGAAAGTAATGCAAGTAATTTGTTAATTTGAGACAGCTATTGTCTTTGTTTTTGTGTTAGCCTTGTTAGCCAAAGACCCTTTTAAAGAAGTTATTCTGGGTTCCCTGACCACATCTGATCAATGGATTACTTTTACCTTTGAGCATGATATCTCCACTAAAAGCTATTTTTAAAGATGGGTTTCCCCACATGACCCCATGACCATGCTTACATCATGTGATGGCTACTGAGTAAACTCAGTCCACTGATAAAGAAGCTGTCTGTGTCTGGTTATTGGACTTTGAGCTTTGGTGACTCTTTCTTGTTTTAGTTCCTTTACCACAGAGGAGGTACTTTCAGTGACACATTTGTCTGCCTGTCTCACTATCAATAAGATTACAAAGAACCTGTGTGACAGAATTTCATGAGAGGTAAAAACTAAACCAAGGATGAATCTTGTCAATTTTGTTGCAGATAAATGTTTTTCGAATTATGAGACACAGCATTGGCCTTCTTGGTATACACTCTCTGAGCTGGTTGTCTAAAATGACCATTCCTTGTCATTTCCAATTAAGCATTACAATAATATGTGACTCAAGTGTTTATTTTAACAAGGCCATTTCTGTATGTTCTTCCCAAGAATGCTCTCTGCCATGGTCGCACTCCCATCATAAAAAAACAAGCTTGGTTAATCCTGCCTATCTTGGTCCTTGACACTTAAGACATTCTTCATCCCAAGAATTTAAATTCCTGTTTAAATAATGTTGAAAATTATTAGGCTAGCGCTCACCTGTTGCTATGTAGTCTGTGTGAAATATACACACTAGGAGCTTTCTTAGGCACACCTTGGTATTATGGTACTGGAAACATTTCTCAGAGATTTTGGTCCATATCGACACCAACAACCCCAACAGCCCTCAAAGTCACTTAAACTGCCTTTCTTCCCAATTCTGAGGCTCGGTTTGAATTTCAACTGGTCATATTGACAATTTTTACATGTTTCAATGAACTGAGTTGCTGCCATGTGATTGGCTGATTACTGATTTGATTTGAACATTTTTCTGTCTATCAGCATATGTAGGATTAGTCAAAAACTAAGCCAAACTTCATATAACTTGGTAGCAAAGAGGAACATCGTTAAAGGAGAATATTGTGAAATGGTGTATTTGTCTTGGTATGAATACCCTTCTAGTCCACCGCATGTGGGATTTAAGGCAATGAACTCAAACATTTACCGTAACTTATTTACTGTTCCTTTTGTGAAATATCAAATTGTAATCATGACTTTATTCTGCAACCTGCAGCCTCCTTCGGTAAGCACTTTTAAAAGATCATGTACTCGATTTTTAAAAAATATCCTCCTGGGAGCACATCAGAAGCCGCTGCTATCTTTGTTCTTGTGTTTTCTCTGCCTTTATCCGAGTCTCCTTGGGAAACTAATGATGTCCTTTCTTGCTCTCCCTTTGTTCACAGTCTGACAAAGTGGAAGCCTACAATGCAGGAAAGCTGATGAGTATGCAAATGACTGGAGCCAGAGAGACAAAGGGAGAGAAATGAAAGCAGAGGCAGTAGTGGAGAGTGATATGTGTCATTTGGTGATGTCATGCATCCGAGCGTCCAGGGTGACAGCGGCGGTGGTAACAGCCTGAGTCAGAGGATGACATCAACGCTACAAGCTGTCAGACAGGTTGTGAAAGGGCTTAGTCTCACGCTCCCATTGTCCCTTGGTTAATGCTTTTATTCAGGCTGCCACCGGCCTTACCATTTGTTAATCTGACCTAACACACACTTAAACACAGGACAAAGACACACAAACAGCAAATTTAAAGGCCAGCGTAGAGAAAGGCTAGCGGTGAAATGTCAGCCTATAACACACCATCAGAGCTTTTTGAATACAAAAGAAGGAGCACACAGTTTTGAGTGAGGTCAGGCAATGAAAATTTACTAGCAGACAGATTCAGTGGAGTTTACAAAGCTTGAATTGATTGCCTTACCGTGACCAAACATAAAGGCAGAATTTTACTTTTACTTTTTCTTACTATTGAACACAGTGAAAGACCACAACTAACATTACACTGGCCATTTTAAAGCATGTCTTATTT
The DNA here is from genome assembly GCF_056152115.1 of Neolamprologus brichardi. Lineage (NCBI taxonomy): Eukaryota > Metazoa > Chordata > Actinopteri > Cichliformes > Cichlidae > Neolamprologus > Neolamprologus brichardi. The sequence goes on from NC_142118.1 coordinate 14,260,113, forward strand.
ATATCTCTGTGTCACAGAGCTCCAAATGAATCAGAAACACTATTAGACTGGGTTAGTTGTTCCTTCATTATCATGGACATAGGCAGTTTATCTGCAGCCTACATGTGGTACACTCTCTTTGTGTTCTGAGAATGTATTTAACTAGAACACAGAGTATTTACTCCCATTTGAGGAAAACTTGTGAGTTCTGCGAACAGCTTTTTAAATTAGTTTTCAGGAGGAACAAATGGACTGTGGGGCAGTGCGCCACAATCTTGATGTGTTAACAGATGGACAAACCTGTTGTTTGTTTTGCTCTTGTTCTGCTATTCTTGGAATTTGCTGACAAGAAATATACAAAACAACACCAAGATATCCATTAAGACAAAAGGACATGGGTAAGAATTTTTTTTAAAAAAAAGAAAGATCTGACATACTAAACGTTTTATTGAAGATGCAAAATAAGAAATATCTTTCCTCACTCTGTACTCAGACTTCGGCTTTGTGTTGTAATGATATTTTCAAAGCGATCGTATTATGCTAAATATTTTCAGCCCAACATCTACTCTTATAAAAGTGGATGCTCATACCGAATAGTTTTTAAATGATTGGGTCAGTGTATGTACAAGCAATCCCTGTGAGACAAAAGCTCTGGCTACAGTTTACTGCTGTAAACACTCAGATTCAGACAGGTTTGTTACACTTCAGTAAGAGAAGCTATCTTTAACATGACCATCACAGGTACAGTGCACCGTAGGCCACCATTTGATGTTCATCAAAAAATAAAACCAAGAAACAAATGTAAACCTCATGATGGTACAAGATGAAAAGGAGTTTGTTCTAGTAATATTTGAGAAAAAAAATACTACTGGAAGTGGTATTAGAGTGTTCAAATTAATGTGTGTGTAAAAAATCTCTTTGCAAGTCATTAAGCTGGGAAGAAACAAACGTAAACGTCATGATGGTACAAGTCAAATTATATCTCTTGGTTGTAAAATAAATAAAAAAGCCAATAGCTGGTCATCTTCACCTCTGTAGTTGTGTTAAATATTGTGAAAATGGGCGTCCGTCTTGTCCTGCTGATCATGTCACTGCAACCACAATCTGCACAGCAATGACCGTAGGTGGAGACATGCTATTGAGACACCGCTTCCTTCCTGTCCCTTGTTAAGTAAGCTAAAAGAGCACATAATCTATAAATTGAAAGTAGCTCATTGGTATTGACAGATAACCAGTCAGCAATCGTTTTTATCTAGAAAAGGACTCATACACAGCAAACACCCACCAAAGACAGTCAAAAATGTGGTGGGTGAGTTACATTTTAGGATTATGGATGTTCCTAATTTGCTAGTCTTTTAAACAACAGAGAGAAAAAAATTGACTTGTCTAAAAGAGAGAAAACTTGAAGAAAATTGTCAAAACATATATTTTGTTCATAGTTTAGGACAAATATAAAACCATATATCACATTTATTGTTAATCAAACCATGTTTTACATGTTGCTGAAATGCGTAGCAGTTTGCACCATGCATGAAATTGCAAACACCCACAGTGCCAGATCAGTTTGGGTAACCTTAGCAGTGGGAGTCGCAGTTGCCTTGGTTTCTTGGTTATATTCCAGTTTATTGTGATAAAACTAACATACAACTTTTGTTTACATTTCTTTAAAGAGAGAGAGAGACATCAAAGTACTGCAGAATATCGCAATAGAGAAAAGGCCCTGATATATATTTTGTTCTAGAGCTTGCATCGCACAATAACAGCTTCCCACTGCACCATTTAAGATGTAGTAAGCACACCAGCCATATTTATTTCATAGACTAGAGTTTGTTCATGTACATATGTGTTTTTCACACATTAAGGTTATTTGTGGAGTTCCACAGGGTTCTGTCCTGGGACCATTTCTGTTTACATTCTACATGTTTCCTTCAGGCAGTATTATTAGAAACCATTTTCATTTCTATACAGGTGACACCCAGCTTTATATATCCACAAAGTCAGCTGACACACACCAATTGGCCAATTAGAAACATAGCGTCTAACCCGATATCTACTCTGGATGGGATTACCACTTCAACTAGGGGTGGGCGATATAAACGATATACGATAGAAACGATATAAATTTGGCCAACGATAGAGATTTTGACTATATCGCTCTACCGCGATAGCGCATGTTGATGATGTCATCAAGCTACGCCTGTTTTGGTCATCTGCAAATTATGGCGGGCGACAGTCATAGCAAAGAGAAGAAGCACTTTTGAAATATGGGGAAAGCCAAAAACTGCGCTTCCTCCACTTCCGTAACATTGATTCATTAATGTTGAATTCTCTCGCAGCTGCTCTATTCCCATGTTATTGCAGTATATTAATAACTAACCTCGTATTGTGGATGAATAATCTCAGTTGTTCTCCTGACTGAAGTTTGGCCCATGTATAGCATCCTGCTATGCGATTGCATTTGTCCCTGACCACCAGAATCCTTCACGTTAACTTTTATCGAGTGGAAAAAAGTTGGCGTTCATCCTCCAGCTTCACTGTGCTAACGTTATGTTAACATAGTGTCGCTAGCAATTACGTAGCACAACATTATATACCAGGTAGTCCGACTTCAGTAACCCTGCAAACGCCACTGCTGTTTAGTTTTCTGTCTTCATTTATGTTGGAAGTGGTAGCAGAGCTGTACGTTTTAATTCGTTTCAAAAATCTCTCAGTCAGAACATGGTATGAAATGTTTAGGTGTAAACTAGCGAGCTATCTTCCTGTTAACTTCTAACTCCGTTAAATTTAATAACTTCTGTTTTCATGGATGCCTGGATGTTAAACGTAATTGTTACACCTGGTGAAGCAGCAACGCTGATCATTTTATTAAAGATGAAAGAATTTAGACCGTTTTTAACTCTCAGTGTTCGTTTGACTTTGGAACCTGAATTTGATGGAGTTTTGGACCCAGATTACTCCACAAAGCTCCTCACTACGGCAGCCGTAATGCTCTTACAATCCATCAAGCAGTGCGGCTTACCAAAGTTGTACTAAAACATTTTTTAACAGATTTCTGCATGCCAAAATCGGTTCGAGGTCAGTAAGCACAACCAGAATTCATACATCAGGGACACTCTCGATTTTTGAGAAAATTAAAGGATTTTAAGTGCGCCTTATAGTGTGGAAAATACATTATACAGAAGAAAATAATATATCGCGATATATATCGTTACAGCACGTGCTTCAAATTATATTGCGATATGGATTTTAGGCCATATCGCCCAGCCCTAATTTCAACACTGTGAGAAATCTTTCATGGTCATTTATGACCGGGACATGTGCTTCAATGTGCATTCTAAACAAATATGTAAGACCGCTTTCTTAAACTCTAAAATCAGAAAAATGCTGTGTCAGAACAATGCTGAAAAACTAGTATGGACTAGTATTCCTGGTGGTGGACTAGCAAAGGCAGCAACGTCTAAAAGTTTAGTTGACTTGCTGCAGTCATCTGTACTCAAGCCTCACTGTCAACACTTGGTTCATCTACATTTCTTTCTTCTTCTTTTTTTTATTCGGAACTAGAAGAGACTGTATTGAGGTTGATTAGTAAGCTGCATCCATACACATGGAAAATTGTTATGGAAAATTTCATGCTCCAAAACTGCAAAAGCCAAACATGTTAATCACAATACAGTCCTTATGACGGTGGAAGTTAACATTACAGATCAAATCTATAAACATGTTATAAACAATTTCAATGTCAGAGTCTATAGCTTGGTTTTGAAGACGGTCGCAAGAGGTCATTAGAGGAACTGCATGAACTCCATTTTTCAGACCTGGAGTTTTCCTACTTTGTCCCCACTGACTTACTAAAAATAACGTCACCAGCATTTGAGTATTTTTTCTGTTCAAGAGCAGGATATGATGACATGTTGTCCACACAAATTATATAATTTATGGTTCAAATGAGAAAGCCCTGAACAGCTTTAATGGATGTATTTCCATAGTTTTCATATATTTGCTTATAGTTGTTTTGTTTTGTTTTTAATAATGCATTTAATAACTCGTCACCGCAATAAATATCTAAATGACAAATTTTAACTGATGTCACTGTTGCATAATCTGGAAAAAATCAACCACATTATCTCCATTAACAGCCTTCCAGATGTGTGTGTGTGTGTGTGTGTGTGTGGGGGGGGGGGGGGGGGGGCAACGGAAGTGTTGTTTCAAACAATGATGAGTAAAGGAGGAAATGCAAAGAGACAGACAGGCCACATGCTCTGTCTCCCACATTCATTGGAAACGCAGCAGGCTTTGTTGTATTTCCAACCACACAAAGACCATCTATGCAGTCTGCGTACACTAACAAACAAGGCTTCTTTGGGTCAGGTTGAGCTTGTTGTTTGTTCATTGCTCATTGTACTTACACAGAATTATAGATGAGTGGGGGCAACATGAGTCAGTGGGCACACATACACCTACATGAGTCACTGTGGCGTATGCAGCTGACAGGTTAGTTTCTGGAAAATTATTTCAAAGAACTATTCAGCCTACCTTGAGTTTACACCTGTAGAGTTTCGGGGGAATGCACTGTGTGGGAAGCGTGCCTCAGCTGCAAGCTGCTGGCTTGTTTTGTTGTTTTGTAAGTTTGTGTTTGGCTGTGTTGGTGGATGATATCACCTTGATGACATCACCACTGAAGTAATATAAATATTCATTATGTTTTCTTTATACTTGAGGAAAAAAAGAAACATAATGGGTGGTAAAAATCAAAGATTACATGTTTACTAAAATCCAGAGTCATTATCCTTTTCAGTTTAGCCACAACACTCATCAGAAGGACAAGAAAGGGGCATAAATTAAAAGATTGTCATTTAAAGACTCACAAAAGATGCCCACATATGGAAAATATCTTATTTGATCTTCCAGATGCTTTACTCACAGATTCTTCCATTTGGGTCCTCTCAAATAAAAAATTTTGAAGCTAAACTTTGAAACAGCAGTCAAAAGGTTCAAACAGTGTGCTACAAGTACATGGAGCGACCTGATGCAGGTCTTTATGTCTCTCAAGCAAGAAAGTATGATTTGGAGTATACTAGATGTTTCTAAAATTAAATGGGTCACAAATTCATTTGGTTACAATAACAGTAATAGCATAAAAATCAAGAAAGGAAAACATGAAACAAAAAAAAAACATAGACAGGTTTTATAATGTCAACGCATGAACAATACCAGGATCTTAAAACTGTGGCTGCTAAAAGAATATTATTTAATTTTAATGTGTGTTTCTCCTACTGTGATGGGTTCATATGCTGCTGCCAGAATGCTGTATTATAAGGTAAGATTTTGTCTCCTCATAATAAGTAATACTATTTGGAGTATTCAGAGAAAACACAGTTACATGAAGTCATCTGTGGCTCTGGAAAGAGCAGTCCCACATATGCTGTAACAACCTATAAGTTGTTACAGCATATGTGGGACTGCATTTTTAGGCACAGCACCAGCAGACCTGCTGTAGGCTGAAACTTAACTTACTCACAGCAAACACTCGATAGGGTTTGACAAACCCATCAGGTAGAAGGCAACATCTCTTAACATATTTAGATATGGTGTGAAACCTACAATCTACAGGTAGAACAATCTGTATGATGTTATTTAAGTCTGGCACTTGATGTCATCCGTTGGAATGTACATCAACCAGAAAAACTGATTAATTAATCTAAACCAGGGGCCTCAATTATTATCAGCATTTTTGATATGGCCTGCCATAGCAAAGCAAAGTAAGAAAGGTTAATTCAAGGACCCGCTCTGACACATTTCCTTAAGTTATGATGGTATACTTTGAACTGGGCGAAATTGGTGAATTTTTTCTAAAGACATCTTAAGCTGTTTCTCATCAGCTTTGCCAATTGATGGTGCATTAAATTCAAAGGTTTTCAGACTATATTTTTATTCCTTAAAAAGAAAGGGCATAATTGGGAGTTGGGTTTTTTTGTAGGTCATCATGTAATAGTTTTTCTAGTTCATTCTACTTGAGATCAAATTGAGTTGTATATGGCCCATAAACTAAAACAGGTTTGACACACTGGTTTAGATTTATAGTAGATTCATAGTTGTGTGTGGTTTGTTAAAATATTCTCTTCTTTCTAGATGCGATAAAGATATATTGTCACAGCTGTCTTCCGTGGCTTAATAATTGATGCCCGCCTGGAATTCAGTTGTGCTCTCTTTTTCACATTTCTGATCACTCAGGAGTTTTTTTTCCCCCCACCCGCTTGTGCTCCAGTTGGCCAGCCTCTGCAGAGCTTGAAGGAAAGTCACAACATTTGGACTACCACTTATCACACTGAGGCACACAAGAAATTAAACCTTCATAGCCTCAGGTGAATGCTCCGCTGGTCAAGGCACTTTGCATTTTGGAGTCATTACATTGCTGTTCTGCTCAGATGGGAAAACAGCAGTTGTCCACATAACTCTATGCACACACAAAATTTCAGAAAGAAGCTCAATCTATCCCATTTGAGCAATTGTTCGGTGAGATCAGACGTTAATATATGTATAGGAATAAGCTGTTTATTCCTGGGCAAAGATTTTATTCCCAGCTGGATAAGTAGAGCAATCTTAGAAGTCAAGGGGATCAGTTTGTGTTCACCAGCCTGATCTTTTCTCACAGTCTGTGCACAGCAGAGAAAGCTCTTGGTCTTGGCACATACACAGAGCTGAGCGCCTTCTCCCCAGAAATCAGCTCACAGTTTTTATTCTCCTAATACATTATTGAAAGCTATTTTTGCAGCTGCACTCAGAGAACAAAGGTATTGCAGTTGTCACTTTCAACTTCACAGACAGAACAGGGAGGATATTTTGGGAATCTTTTTTTTTTTTTGCCTTTTTTCTCTCCACAAGTTCCACAAGACTTGCCTCCCCTCAAGCATTTTTTGTCTAAATATCTGAATGTATGGCGAGTGTGTCGAAACACTCTTGTTATCGTGCTGTTCAAACGGGCCATCTTAAGTCTGGAATACACCGGCTATTCTGCTACAGAGCAGTTCATCATGAGAGGATTTAAAGTCAGCACAGCACTGACTCTGTAGCAGAGTAGCATAGATTGCATAGACTGCATGGGTACAAATGCTGCTGAGATAAAGATAAAAGTATTGTGCAACCAGTTGCTGGTGGTTGCTCATGTGAAATTGGTCACAAGAATCTATACACCACTACACAGCGCTGATATCCTCATTGCGATTGCTTTGGCCACTAGCAGGATCCCACGGTCATCAGTAGTTTGCATGCATGAGGCTAACTTGTTTCCAAAAACGGCGGTAGTGAAGAGGTGGTGAAGCTTAAAAAAGTGCAACGCAAACCGGAAATGAAGATCGTTAGCTGCAAAGTAAAAGTTCCCTTTTCAACAGGTTAGAGAATACGACTTTTTGCAAGTGACTGCAGGGTACCAGCAAGTTGTAGACCAGTCTCTAGACCTGTGTGACCGAGGTCTTACTGAGGTGCATCCAAAAACCCTACAGGTGCATCACACAGACACCTGTTAATTAGTGCTAAGCATCACTAACCAAAATTGGAGCACAGACTTTGTGAATGGGGTGTCAGTACAATTAACCAAACAACAGGTCGTACAATTAAATTATCTGTGGCAAAGCCTCACAAACAGCTAGGATTGTATCCACCTCTTTCTGCAAGAGTCACTCAGCACACACGTCTAATAATCATAAACTGAAACATTAATGTAGAAAAAATCTACAGAAAAAAATGTTTTGTACCACCAGCATCGACATTACAGAAAGGTCACTGTGCCTCCTCAGCTGAATTCGTGTGACATCATTTTACTTCTAGTTGTAACAGTAAGCCATTCAGTTTGTGCAGTAACGACCATGATCATATGAATTATTCAGTTAAGAATAGCTTTACTGTATCAACAGCGATCGTGGTAGCATGACTGATTTTGGAATGGATGAGTGCAAGTCAGTCTTTGGGAATTACCTATCATGTGTTACTTTGGAACTAAAAGGAGGTCATTCATCAGCTTGTGATGCTAGCTTTAAAGCATGAGCTCACTTGAAAATTCCAAAACAAATGTAAATGTGTTGGGAGATATTCTGTGCTCACAGTCAGTGATCCTAACTGTCCGAGTATGTGGTGAGTTCATTAATCCTTTTCTGTACCCTGACGAAGTGTTGCTCCTCTTTTGTATACTACGCAGTCTAAAACAGATATTTCTGTACTTTTGTAATTGTTGCCCTATTTCTTTATAAGTGTAATATGCATGTATGACTGTTACCAGATTTATCATGTGGTTTAAAGTAGGTAAGTAGGTTGTTCATGCTCAAATTGCTCATGTACCCTATAGAGGTGGCTCAGTGTTTAGGTTTTAATTATAGATTATGGGACTGCCTCTCGCAGAACTGTTTTAAAAGTATATTTAATGAGTTATTTTTACTGTAGATTTTAGTTTATATCCTCTGTTTTGTTACCTGTATGTAATCTACCAGATTATAAACATTTCTGGTGCAAAGTTGAGTATTTAACCATGGTGCTTTACAGGCCATTTGAGGATCTGTAGTCCCCGAGGTCATTCTTTTACTTTCCATTTTCTCTTCCTTCGCTGTCACCCTTAAATAAAGGCGTAAAACGCACAAACATAATCTTTAAATCTTTTTATTCATGAGCTGATTTGTATTCCCCTTTAATTTCTTAGTTTGATCTTCTGTCGTGTTTTGAACCACGGCGTTTACTTCGTTTTATCTCCTTCCTGCTTGTAGCACGCAGCGCTGGTGAACACATCAGTATGTTAAGTCCAAATTGCATGGCCGAATTATCGAGCTTTCTCCCTCCATCTCCCTCTTTTGCTCCACTTCCAAGCCCTTTCCATACTTGAAATGTTTTGCAGAGTTACTGAGATGTTACACTGTCACTGTGCAAGTCTGGATTTTAAGTTACAAATCCTCAGAGCCCTGAAGACCAACCAAGCGAAACTCTGAGTCACCCAATGCAGTGTGTGCGTATGTGCAATTGTGTGTGTAGCTTTTGTAGAGCAGGGAGTGAGGCCGTACGAGATGGGAAAACTCAATGTCAGCCACACACAGCAAAGAACCATCCAAGGCCTTTAGATGTCAAGCACAAAATTAAAACATCTCTCTGAGCGCCGTTTGTGTGTATTTGTCCCAGAAGCAAATAGATTCAGCCTGCAACCTGCGTGGATGATTAATTACACAAACAGTTATTATGCTTGTCAGTTCACAGTGGGGTTAGGCCAAAGACGTCACTAAATTTCTCTCAGGGCTAAACGAGGTTTTAATGGGTCTGTTAGAGTCATCAGAAGAACCTATGGAGACAGGATTTTTTTTTATTTTATTTTACCTGATAGATTTTACAGTACCATTTGTTGCAGCAGCCTTAGAGTGCACTCCCAGATGAACATACATCATTGTTTCATGTAGGCTGAGAACTGGTGGAGCTGGTAGAACTGGTGGAGCTGCTCAACGGCCAGTAGCTCTATACTTACTTCCTCCACCTACCATTATTCTTCAAATGTGATTTCATTTACATCAACGGCCACTAAACCAACGTGTACTGAATGATTGTGTTTACATCAACGTTAACTTTGATTGCAAATTTTTTGATTTAGTTGCAGTCATAGTCTTTTGACTAGAACATCATTTAGTTTTCTTTTAGTTTCAATCGACTAAATATCATAAGATTATAGTAGACTAAATCTAAAGTTGATTCAGTTGAATAAAATATAAAGTGTTAAAGTTTGTCGTGGTTTTACCAGTGTGAATTGCTCCATATGATTTCGAAAGCATTTCATTTTCCTTGATATCAAATGTGAAATGTGTCCATGTGTCTGCTCTTGCCTTCTTCCCAAGCACTGACATTTTGTTGTATTTTTCATGAGAAACAGGGAGCAAGCGTGTTAGCAGAACCCTCCCACCCAGATCAAACTGTGTGTGTCTAACCTTACCGCAGACAGATTGCGATTGACTGGAGGACTTCCGAGCTTGTGCCGCCTTTCTAGACAACCTAATTGGTTCTGATTGGATCGTCTCTCCAGAATGTTTTCATTTAATTTTTATTAGTTGACAAAAGTGTCAGTACCTTTCATCAAAGTTTTTGTACTCATGCATTCATTTTTATTTAGTTATCATCTTGTTTTCACTGAAAAAAAAGAAAAAGCAATTAATGAAAAATATGACAAAAATTATTAGTCAACGAAATTAACACTGGTTTACATGATGTTATTTGGGTTAAATAAAGCTGAAGTCTACATTAACACCAGTATTGGAAAATCTTACCCATAAAAAACTTTGTTACTTTTCTATTGCTGCTTGTAAGTTCAAGTCTTCATCCGCTTGCCTATGGTGTTCCACAAGGTTCTGTTCTAGGGCCTCTACTTTTTCTGCTGTTTATATCTGCTCCCTCTTCAGGACATTTTGGACATTTTTAAGAACTGCTATGTACGGAAGCGTAGAGCTGCCACCCAGGCAAAAGAAAAATACAAGTGTATCACGTTATAACGTGAAAAGTTTATTGTTCTAACAAGATACTTTTCCTGTTTGTACAATATACTATCATGTTTGTACAATATACTTTTCACGTTTGAACAACATAATATCACGTTATTACAATATACATAATTATCACGTTCGTACAATATATTTATATTGTACGAACGTGATAATTATATTGTACGAACGTGATATTATGTTGTTCAAACATGATAGTATATTGTACAAACAGGAAAAGTATCTTGTTAGAACAATAAACTTTTCACGTTATAACGTGATACACTTGTATTTTTCTTTTGCCTGGGTGGCAGCTCTACGCTTCCGTAGCTATGCACTGCTAAGCAGGCGACATTCAGTTTCAACATATTCCGTTTAGTTTTAAGATATTTCTAAGCAGCCACCCTATGATAGCTGGGATAGGCACCAGCTCCCCCACAACCCTGAGAATGTGTGGAAGACAGTGGATGGATATTTCTGAGCTTCGGATCTTGCAAAGGTGCTTAGACACTTAAAAGTTTGATGGATAAAATTTTTTTACAACTTAAGAAAAAATAGATCTCCTTGTTTGTGTCTCTCACAGATTTGGTATTGGAAACTCCAGGTTCCTTTGCCACTTTTGCTATATCTTCTATCAGGAACCTACAGGTAACTTTTAACTCAGTTTTCACTTAGGATACTCACATTAAAACCTCTGGTTTGCTTATTTTTATCATTTAAGGAATATTGCCATTGCCATGCTCTGATCTAGAAATTGTTTTTCATGCTTTTATTTCATCACATTGGGGTTACTGTAATTCATTGTTAACAAAGCTTCCTTGGAACCTCTGCAGGTTAGTCAGAGCACTGCTGAGAGGCTTCTAAGTACTCACATGTCACATCGTTGCTAATCCAGTTGCATTACTTCCCTATTAATTATCATTTTGAAATTCCCCACAAAAAAATAATGAATGTTCAAGTTGCATTTTGTACACAGCTGAGTGTCTGTACCATTTAGATGTCTGTTTGGCCTCCAATCAACAGAACATTGCTCAGTGGATGAAGGTGAATTGGTGATTGCTTGAAATTAGGCTGAGCTAGAAACAAATACTGTTCAACAAAATTGTGAAGTAATTTGTTTTTAAAGCTACGACTGGCTGAACGGATTTATACCAGAAAATGTCCAAATATCTAGTGATCAGCGAGCATAATTCTGTGATATTTCAGACTGTTTAACATTAATGTATCTACTGTTGCTTGAAGGATCATTCAAATTTTGTTGAAATGACTGGGAAAATAAGTTGGAAAAGAGCATGAACTCCCCTCCAGCGTTTCAAAGAATAATAATCAGTGTGTTTGTTTTCAGGCCTGATTACAAGTAAAGACAGAAATCAGCCACCTGGTACAACCACTTCACTGTATTAGAAATCTCAGTCTAGAGCTACTTGGCGCCTTGACCTCATCACCCTGCATATTCATCACACTGGATAATTAGGACTGCATTCTTGGAAACATGTGATGTTTTGCAAGAACTACATATTTATGGGTATAGCATCTGAACATCGATATCAGCTTTATTTATGATGGTAAAAAATGTTGCAAAATGTACAAGCTTCTAGAATAAAATGTGAGAACGTGTTAAAAAAAACTTTGAAATTGTAATTGAATATTTTCCCTTGTAAAAATGCTTCAGACGCTTGTGTTTAAGTTACTGTAAAATAAGTAAATATCAGTAAATATGCCATTTACTGAAGGTGGTGGAAATGTTGTGGTTACATAAATTGTTTTAGGTAAATGTTAAAAAAAAAAAAAAAAGAATAGGGCATGGAGAGTTTTAAATTCAGTTATTATTATAATAAACATTGACTTTTTTCCAGGGGGGAGAGGAATACATAATATAAGAAAATAAAATAAATTGCATTGGATCAGCCAAATTATTATTTTGTATATCAGTACTAGGCCAGTGCATCCTTATTAAGCACCTCAAAGTACCGGGTGTGGGATTTAAGTGGTTGATTTAGCCTTAAACAGGAATTTCCTCTTGGATACTTCATCCATAAAATAATCATCCACACTGTTTATATGCTGGTGTAACACGTCACAATAAAATGACAATATTTTGATGATGGTTTTATCTGTACTGAGCTTCCTGTCTTGGCAAAGCACACAGAGACAGTGCAGGGAGCAAAGCTGCAGGTTTTAATAACAGTGTTTTGAACAGTCGGGACAACCCGCCTCACTCTCGCAGCTGCTTATGAATTGGTCATAAGGATGCTTTCTGTTTGTTACTCTAGATGATCTCTAAGTTGGGACTGCTCCAGCTGCTAAGATTTAAGGAGAAATTAAAGTCAGAAGAGACCAGGTGCATGAGAACAGATGAGAAAAATGATTTGTCGGGGAACAATTCAATCCCTGGACAAAAAAAAAAAGAAAACTGCCCTTTTAACCTTCAACCAAAGTCCCTACAGAGCATCTCCAGGGCAGAAAAATGACTGCTTCAGCTGTGAACATCTGCGTAGATTAAAAAAAATTTGAAAAACACTGGGGGAAAAAAGCTTTAAAGAGGTCACAAACAGGACAGAGACCAAAGAAGTGACCGTTTACTGACTTGATTCTCCTTGCTACTGCCCGAGTTTTGAATTTTCAAACAACATGTCTTACGTATTCCCAGATCCGTTGTGCAGCTGCTCCTGTGGTTAGGCAAGTGCTTTGGGCTCTGGTTTATGTAATGACTGCAAAGCAACACACATATACAGTACGGCTGACTGAGCTGCTGCATGGCCAACGCTGTGGCAAGCCGAAACAGAATCATTACAAACACTTTCACTTATTAAATTGGCATGCTGCTGAATGCAAGAGTTTATTTCATGGTTCAGTGCAAAGGAGTCAAGAGCAACGCCAGGATTTGAAGGCCAGAAACATGCCCTGATACTAGATTCATAGGAACAGAAGTATTTATCTTTATAGACAGAGAATAGAAAAAATGAAGCACTAAGTGGGTGAGTTTAAGTGGAGCCTTTTGATATGAAAAGGTTGACATGGATGAATTCGTTGTATGGGTGTAAATATAAACACAAGTCAATTATAAGCAAAGTCAACACACTTTTGCATTAAACGACTAAAAAACGGAAGAGTGTAGCAGCAACCACCTGCCAGCGAGTCTGTCTTCCTTAAACGTCCTCACAACACGCTGCTCAAAGGTTTGTGATGATGGGTCTTCTGACACGTCAACAAAGCTGTCAGAGAGAAACTCCTCTGAGCTCTGTGCGACATACATACACTACTAATGCTTATGAATTTAACACTCAAAGGTTTGCTGAGGTCAGTATAAAACAATGTTCATAGAAACCATAAATCGGACATGAACACTAAGAGTCAGAGGTACACTTTTCAAAATTAGGTGATCATACCCTCCAGATACCCAGTGCGAAAATGCAGAACAAGAGCTCCACACAGTGGAGAAAGTAAATCTAGGCACAATTTGCTCACGATTTTGGGAACGTCACAATCTGCTGGAGGACCTTTAGTTAACATTTAACAAAATGGAGCTTTAATATCTTCTTCCTTTTCTTTTCTTTGTCTCAGCTTTGCCCTTCACCTGTGAGCCATTCACGCTATACTTCAGTGGTCGGTCTGTGAAAAGAAAATACACAAAATACAAGAAGACAGAGAGTAAATGTACAGCTTTTACTGTGAGCTTTTAGCACATGACAAAGTTGCTGCTGTTTTACATAATATAAAGCATTTTATTGAGCAGAAGGGGGGGGGGGGGGGGATAGCAGAGTGATAGTACACTGACTTTGTCCTATTGCAACATTTAAAGCAGATTATAGTGACAGTGTCGGCATGCTTGATAATCTCATTTTGCACCAAAACATTTATTTGTTGTCATTTTTTGTTGCTATTATACTCAACATTTGCCAGTAATTATTCGCACAACTACCTGGCAATCCAAAACTGTAAACTATTTAAGTCACTATCGCAGTAAACTAACAAAAGCGGAAAATATTAACATTTTAGAAAACTGAGCAAGATTGCTTTTTTCATTTTTCCTTTAAAAATTGTGATTAAATCATAAAAATTACTAATTAGTCATGAGATCTATGTCAAGACATCATTTTCAGAATTAATTCCACTAAAATGAACACAAACCAACCTGGGCAAAGGATTTTTGTCAGCGAAGCTTTCACTTCAAAAAGCTCGGGCTTCTCCTTTGAGTCTTTCGTGGCATGGAAGCTCGTGAAGTGCAGCGCAAGCCACCAGTCTTTTCTTTCAGCCATCTTTTCACAGACAATGTTCTCCCAGTCTACTCTGTTAACATTACGCAACAGTAAGAAACAATAATAAAGTATGATCTGTTTCAAGCTGAATTAAAAATATAACTTAAAAACCCACACATACTGATTTTGAAGCTTTTGGATCACTGCCTTTAAACGGATCCACACTTCCAGGTTGCTCCCCCAGCAATTGAAGTCCAGCATTTCCAGGACAACTCCCAAAGCTTTCTGGGTGTCACTTTGTTTCTCTTAAAGAGCAAAAATCATATATTTTTTTATTACATGAGAAAAAGTATGATTTAGAGACACAACTCCAACCTTGGAGAAATCAAACAAAGGAACTAACATTACCCATTTAGTACTGTCAAAACCGAACAGCTAGCTGTAAATAACTTTTCTATACATTTACTTTACAGATTTTAATTCTGCTTATCATCAATTTTGCAGCAAGACTGAACTTTATTTGGCCAATGATAGACATTTAAATCCATATTTAATTCCCTTTTACCTGACTGAAGCAGGAGAGAGCTATACTCCAGCATCAACTCATGGCTGGGGACCAATGCATGGAGGACCTACAGCAAAACAAATGGACATTTTAAGCTTTTGAAACTGAACTGGATACAGTGTGTCTTTTCATTTTTGTCCACATAGCTTTAAATCTAATAACAGCTAATTTAAAACCTTATTCAGTGTGAAGTTTAACAGGGATCACTCCAGTTTTCCCTCAATACACAAACTATCAAATATTAATCATTAATACCATTTGAACACCTAGATTCCAATTTAAATTCCATTTTTGAGACATCTTTAAAGCACTGATTGAAATAGTAATTAATTACAGTGAGTTTCATACGCAGCTTTACCTTCAACACTTTCATCAGTCTCTTCTCCGAAGCACCTTGTCGCTTTAAATACTGGTAGAGGTAGACATGCGCATTGGGATTGGGTGGGAAATTGCTGTCATACGCATAGTCATTCAGGACTTGCAGAGCCTCCTTATGATGCTCATAAAACTCGAGCATCTGCCAAAAAAATAAAACAACAGTCATGTAATCAGTACTAATATTTTCCTTACGCTAAACAACAACAAACCTATAAACAGGGCAACATGTGACAAACAGAAAGAGGCTATGTGTTACTGCATTAATTTGATCTCTTTATCAACTGCTACTGATAAAAGCAGAGGATAGAATTAAGTCATGAAAAACACCAACGTTTTATTAACGTTTAAGCAACATTACTAAAAAAAACATCTGTAAACAAAATGCACATTTCTATGCAACATTTCAAAGACTTTCAACTTTATACAAGGTGCCACTGATGTTGTGCTTGTCGTTTAATTATTCATCTGCAATTTTTCAGTTCTTTTTTCTCTTTCAGGGAGAGGAAATCTAGTCTGTTATGACTTTGAACAAGTGAATTAAAGACAGATTCAGTGTATGAGGTTAAAATACAAAGTACAGTCACGTCAACAGCAAATGTTAGATCTGCCGTCCATTTCCTTTCTTTTCTTTTTACAAAACTCTTTAATTTCTGCTGTCAGGTCCTGAACTTTAGCACTTTGCCCAGGCTGAGCCACCTGACAACCAAGTGGTAGTCTCGCACCACAGTCTACTGTTCCTCCAAATATGCAACAAACGGTCTCTGGTTCAGTGCTCTTTCCCTGACTACGTTTTAACTATTTTAGTTACAACATTGTTAATTTTTAGCACTGAATTATAAAATGCTTCCTGCTGTACAACACAATGGAAAAGTACCAATTCCACTCACAGGTGTATTTCAAACACTTTATCTTGTATCCACTTCAGAATACCAACATTTTTCCTCTCAGGTTTGGAGACCTATTGATTGTCTATCCAACCATGTGGTTACGTCAGTGAACAAATCTTGCCCTGGTTTCACTGAGTGCGCTGCTGCCAGCTCCTTTGTAATCTTAAACTCTTTTTTATCCCATGTAAAGAGAACTAACTGGGCTATGTCACTGATATCAAAGCTCTGGTCCAGAGCCAAGGAGAAAAAGTCAAAACTGTCTGCTTTGTTTTTCAACTGTAGCTCCAGATTTCCCCACAATGTCCTTGATCCATCTTGTTATGGATGTTATGTTAGCATGTCAGAGTCCACCTAACGTCCACCAGAGAATGCCTTACAGCTTATTTTGTAGGAAAACGCAAAGCTGGTCAACCATGGATGCTGGTAGCATCCATAAGCTCTAGTATTTCACAGTGTGATTAGTAAGTAAGTATGTCTGTGGAGGTTCTCAGTCATCCAGGTCATCGTAGTCTAAGGAGCTTGGAAAGAAAAGCGTCTGGACTTCTTTAAGTTGCTTGAAGATGTTTCACCTCTCATCCGAGAAGCGTCTTCAGTAAGTAAGTAAAATGTTATTTATATAGCACTTTTCACAGACAGATGTCACAAAGTGCTTCACAAGAGAGGTAACAAAAACACAGTCATAAATACAATATGATATGCTTCAGCGCCCCTGTGATCCTGAATTGGATAAGCAGAAAAAAAAATGAACGGATGAAGGAAACAAAGGAAGGAAGGAGTATTTACCTCAACATATCTCAGTATGAAACAATCCCAGACGCCTGGATTTTTCAAAATCTCCTCAAGATTCACTGACGCTTGCCTGAAGTAGTTTTGCATGGTTTGATTGGAATCAGATTCATAATAATCTGAAAAAGAGAGCACCAAACATCAAAGATGTGAGTCCAGACATACAGGTTTTCACACACAAACACATTTTTCCCCAACATAATGAATTTGAATTGCTCTGTCAAACACGCAGTTCCCATGTCTGACCTGTAGGTGGCAGTGTGACTTCAAACGAGCCTCCTACACGCCTCTTACTGAGAAACCTAAATAATGCATGTTCTGGGCTGTTATGCTGCGTGTTGCCTTACCGCTGCTGGAGCTTGTGGACTTTTTGTCAGACCAGATGATATAATCCAGCAGGCCCCTGTACGCCTGGATCAGTTTAATATTCTGAATCTGAGCTGCTGTCTCTTTCCCGTGCCTCCAACTCTCAGCGCTAGCAAGATGCCGCTTTGCATCTTCAATCTGCTGGTGGAGCAGGAGGTGGAAGGAATGTTCCAGAGAAATCTAGAAACACAAAATGACAACGCCTCATAAGAAAAAAAAATATGCAGATTCACATGAAAACTGCACTGCGGCCACTTTTATTAGTTGAAGTACCATTAGGTAATGTCTAAATCCCGAATGCTTCATTCGCTCATAGATGGTGTTGTAATCTTCCATTGTTGAGTTGGGATGATGGTGAAAGATCTCAGTGGCAGTTCTCCAAATAAACTGAAATTTCAAAGAGAGCATTAACGTCAAGGATGAAAATGAATGCAGTGTTTAAAGCTGAGTGTTTAAACAAGTCTTCATTAATTCTACATCTTGTACTCCTGCACTTTGACTAAACAACTGTAAAACTATTAAGTTTAGGGCCTTTATGGAAGTAATTCCTCTTTTACAGCCTCGGAGAGAAATCATTCATGCTGTGGTGTACAACTGTGTGCAATTATGTGGCTCATACGTCCATATGAATGGATATATGACCAAAGGAATTCTAAAATCTACCTCCTTAGATGGCTGCGCTGTGAAAAGATTTCTGTCTTCTAAAATTTGGGGGTAGTACACCATATATTCTGCTGCCTCCTCCCATCTGTGGTGCAGCATGGCTTCTCTGATGCGCTCCCGACACATGCTGGTGGTCCGGCGAAACCCATTCTGTTGAGTCTGATCTGAAGATGAAAGGTATGAGTTCCAAACCTCAGACAACATTGGATTTGTGAGGCTGATAGAAACATTTTTGATACAAATATAAATTTGTCTTAATAAAGAAATAAAACATTTTTATTTCACATTAAAGTAAAGAAATTATTTCTTAATTACCTCTGACAAAACTTTTCTATAATGTAAAATCCAGGACTATGCAGAAGCCAGCAAACAGTGTACCATACATTGATCAGTGAGCAATACGTCTTGCATCTAATATGTCCTCTGCTGTCTAACAGAAAAATTTATTTATGGAAATTCTGTACAACCCACCTCCATAAATGGGTTTAACCAGAGGGAACTTTGATTTCTTCTCTCCTTTTGAAGAGTTGTCCTCTGAGGAGTCAGAGTCATTCTCTAAGCCAATGTGAGGCTCCAGCTCTCTTTCTAAGTCATCCATAATCTGCACAGCAGTTAGACTCAGTCAGGATACTTTAACCGGCTCATCTGCAAGAAGAAAATTAGTAACAAATACATAAATGTATTTTTCTTCCTTTTTAAAAGGTACGTATTATTATATAAAACAAAGCAATCAAAAACAGGCACCATTAGTGTCACTGTTTCATGAAAACTTATTTAAAGATATGCATGACAACAAATTCCAATTACACCACAGTGCTACTGCACTAAAAATTGTCTATCAAAATGGTAAATGAACTGGTTCTTACATAGCACTACTACTCTATCTGAGCACTCAAAATGCTTTACACAACTTGCCTCATTCACCCATTCACACAAACACTTTTTCTATGGTCTTTCCCTGTAAGTGCTTTCTATCTAAACTTCACACGCATTCATACTCTGATGGATGCACCGGAGAGCAACTTGGGGTTAGTATTTTGCCCCCACAACGCTAAACCAAACCGTATCATGCAAAGATCTTAGATACTTTGGATTCTCATCCACATACAGAAAGGTATCTGATGGCTCCCAAATTTATTGTGCAACATGATAATTACTCCAAACATGCAGTGCTTAATTAATTTATGTTGTAAAAAAAAATGTTAGAAATTATCAAAAACTTGTTTAAACTAAAAAGTACATTTGTTATTTATTAGTCAAATAACAAACTGAATTCACTTTGTATACCCAAAGTTGAGCTGAGCTATTTTCTTCTGGTTAGGGAGCAAACAGAAGTAGTAAATAACTGTAATTTGACATCTTAATCAGAAAATAAATATAATTTAGGGTGGCTGTGGCATAAACCCTAATAAATTTGTTAAGCACTGTATATTGCCAGAGTCATTTTTGAAAGAAAAAGAAAAAACAGTCAATCTGGGCTTGCATACAGACACAAGATCAAATCAGGCAGCTTGAATCCACTATAGAAATGTTTGGAACAACGTACCCAGTAGCTTAAAAACGTTGGGTATGAGAACATAGAAGCATTACTGCTGTTTTAAAGACAAAAACACTCACTTTAGGACTTTACTTGTGTCTGTGTACTACACTTCCTGAGAAGGTAACCGACAAAATAAAAGTATTCAATACTTAGTAGAGGCTGAAATATTTGCACATTTAAACAGGTGTGCTTGCCAATAGTTCAGTGATGTGTATTAGAGCAAGACCGCTTCAAAAACGTTCATAATATAATTGGTCGCTTTATACTAGAGTTGGCAATGTGCAATTGATAAAACTTTGGACATCTACACATGGGATATACCAGTGTTATTACAGTCTTGTTAGTGCAGAGCTATTCTTTGCACCTGTATTTGATGCTAACTCACTAGCTTTCTTCACAACGGCTTATTTAGAGGCCAGCGAAAAACTACAACTTTAAGTTTTAAGATATCAAGAAATGAACATTTTTCCACAAAAGCAACAAAAAAACGGTCTGTTTTCTTCTGACTTACCCACCAGTTTTAAGTTTGCTCAGACTTTTCTGGAGAAAAGTGTTTATCCTCCGTACCGATGTTAACAGCTACCTGCATCAGAGAGCTAACGTCCTATCCAACGAGCATTGCTGTTGTTACTCTTGAAAATTAATATAATGCAACGGATTGCTATGTTGTTGATTACTGTGACTTCCACGCGTTGTTTTTGACCGCCATGCTTTAGCAGCTAAGAAGTACAGTAGGAAGCTACGCTGCCATTGGCTGCTGTACCCGGAAAGGGCGGGGCAAATACTTTTCTCCTTCCTCCTCTGAATTGAAGCGAAGAAACCTTACAAAAATGACTCCTGTTTACAGATATTTCCGCTTTTGTGTTTCTATAAAATGCTGCGTTCAAGAAAAAAAAGAGGAAAAACAAGGATATTGTTTACCCTCTCCACTTTACTTTCTCTACGCTTTTATTTATATTAAACATGGGCAGTGTATAAAATACATTATTTTGTAACTTTTTACATTGTTTGTTTGTTTGTTTGTTTTTACCATTACTCCAAAAATATTTAGTTATGAAATACTGAACTTTTTACTCCACACCATTTATTATAAAGATTTAGTTCCTTATTATCTTTCACTCAGAAGGATAGCAGCAAGAGTAAAACGGCAGGTTTAGAATATGTTAGTGAGATCTGCTATGATGTATGGTTAGGAGATGTTGGTCCTGACAAAAAGACAGGAGGCAGAGCTGAAGGTTGCAGAGTTGAAGATGCTCATATTTCATTGGGAGACTCTAGACAAAGTTAAAGGGACAAGGTTGAGATGGTTTGGACATGTGCAGAGGAGGGGCAGATATGCTGGACAAGTGATGTAGTGAGTGACAAGTAAATGTAGTGAGGGAAGACATGCAAAGGTGACAGAGGAGGATGCAAGGGACAGGATTAGATGGAGCCAGATGATCAACCCACAAGGGTAGGATTATAACTATATTATACGGGGTCTAAAATTTTCTTTTACCTCTTTTCAGAATAGTTACTTAGTAGAAAACAATTATCAGGATCTTGTGTAGTGCCACTTTTCCTCAGCAAAGAGGCTCAGTGGTTAGTGCTACTAAACACCTGGCAGGGCTCTTTTGTGCGGTGTTTACATCTTCTCCCTGTCATTGCACAGGTTTGCTGTTAATCTCATTAATTTCCATCATTGGTTAAATAAATGCTCATAATAAAAATATAATAAGATTCCATTTTTATGAGGGCAGAGGGATTCACATGAGCCTGAAAATCATGCCCAGTGTTCTCTCCACTCTATTTATTTATTTCTTTTCAAATAATAGATTTCCAATGGGCGACACCGCCTTTGTTTTTTACCCTCTCTGTGCCCGCCTATTTAAAAGATCTTGGAAACATCCCTGCCACAGGCAAACAATGGAATCTATTAAGATAATAAGATCAGGACAAGTTATCAAGACACCAATATGAAGGAGCAATCAACAGCAGATATATTTGTATATTTAAAAAAAAAAAAAAAACTACTACAGAGATATTCAGCATACACAAAGCAGTGATGTACATGATTTTCCCAGCCGGCAATAAAGTGTAAAGCACAACTGCAATGCAGGATCATCCTCATTAATCACAGCATAGATACTGCTCCTATAAGCGCACATATGCAAAGTTAACTGAGGCACAGAATAGGCATCAGTTAACTTTTTATGACGGTCATTTCGTGCTAAACGATAAATCAAAAGCATTTATGCATTAGTTATTCATATACCATTTTTGGTTGTCTTTCCACTGTAGTAGTCAAATATGCCCAATAGTCAAGTATGCATGATAAGGAAACCCTTTTTTTAAATTCGGAGGAAAATATGCGCATGCACTAGACTAAATGATAAGCCTCCTTTATTACTGCATCTGCTTCATTTTTTCTTTTCTTTTCTTTTTTTTTTTTGTTGTTGTTTTTTTTTTTTTTCCTCCACCACGGCCACATGAAGCAGACACATCCAATCATGCATCCTGTGAAAAGCGATCCTGAGCCTACACCCAGCCGGATCTGCTGTGCTGACGTGTCGGCTCCTGCTGCCCAGTGCTCATGCTCCAGCAGCAGCAGCGGAGTCAATCCAGTCAACAGAAACTGCCAGCATGGCAGCAAAACACGTTTACCGACAGGGCTTTTTATTACTTTTATTTAACTTTATGTCAGCCGCAGCCCTGGAGAGAAGGTTCTCCGACATTAAGAGATGCGCCGATATGGAGTGCAGCAGTAAGTCCGCTGGCTTTCCAACTATTATCTCAGGGGGGTTTCTCTGATGCGTCTTCGCACCAACCCGATACTACAGCCATAAACTGCCTTTATCTCTTGACCTGTTGCCGGTCGATATTTGCGACCTTGATCTCCTCTTGCAATTGTTGTGATGCTGTTTACCTGTGTGATGCCCAGTGAAAACAGGATAAGCAAACATTAACATTAATCATTTGGCTGGGTAGGATTACTGGTTTCGATGCAGCCCATGTTGGCTGGGTGCCTGTCAGCTTCGGCCTGCCTCGCTCCCGGATAGTGGAAGCTAAGGTTAGCAGCTAATTAGCCACCGGCCGGCTCGCTCTGCTAATGTTCGGGGTAAAGGTGCTAGGTGAAGTTAAAGCCCCGGTGTTTATAGTGTTCAGCCACATTTGCCTCACTCTCATCTGGATTTGTGGGATTGGGCTGCTTTGCCCAATCCCACAAATCCATGCCACAAATTAATATGCTTCTGTAACGCTTCTAGCTAGCAAAGTTTACATTTTTACCCTGCCTCCTAACTCTTAACCTCTACATTCAGTGCAAGACTTAAGGTACAGGCACATTCAGTGCAGGACACGCAGCAGTTTTACTTACAATACAGAATATTCATTTAGCAATTGTTAACCACAACCGCAAAGTCATCTATAGGTGATAAGAACGTATTTTTATTGTTGACTTATCATCAGGGGGAGCTAATTTTGACTCATAAAACAGTAAATATCACACACTGTAACTCATAAAACACAAGTCAGAGCTGAAACTCAGCCACTCAGGAAGAAGTCTGAGTGAAATACAAAATTTAAGACAGTGGTTAGTAGCTAATACTTGAATCATAGTTAAAGCTTCACCTTTTCTGCTTTTTGTGCATCAGTTTTGGGCTTATTTTTCTAATGTACGTGTTGTTAAAGTGGCAACATACATTTCTGTTATTTAGCTTTACATCAGTTAAGTATGTTGTAGTTAAAATGTAGTTGTCCAGTGAGATGTGTGGAATAAATACCTAACAACATAACAGGAGAAAACTGCCAACAGATAAGTACAAGAATTACTGACCCTGTATGCTATCATCCCTCTTGTTGACTGATATGCACATTCAGCTGTAAGTATTAGTTATTGTTTATGTTAAGATGTCTTTGTTTCTCTGACACGACAGGCTGTAGGAAATGACAACAAACCAAAATTACTGGTTTCAGCTAAGGGTTGAATGCTTAGTATAAACATCAGCTTTAGCCTGGTGTTTTACATCTGGTGCATCCAAGAACCCATCCAACCAGTTTCTTCTGCATATCCAATTCAGGATCATATTTGGGGTGCAGTCCATTCCAGATGGTCTATCGGAGGCCTGACGAACCATTCACACTTATGGCCAATATAGAATCACCAAGTGCTTTACATGTTGGCTTGTCAAGCAAAAGATTGCTGGTTCGATTCTAGCCTGAGACGCAAATAAACCTGGGGGTTTCTGTCATCAAGAAGTAGTTTCTAGAAAACTCACCGGACAATATGAAAGCACCACACAGCGGCCTTAGCCTGCAGTGGATTCAAACTCAGCTTCTTGGTGTCAGGTGACTTGAACTAAGCCCAAAACAAATAAAATCTTTGAATAAGCCATTCTTACCCTTTGTTTTTTGTTTTGTTTTTTTCAGTGCTGCTGTGTCGGGGGAAAGCTGTGAATGATTTCTCAGGACCTGATTGTCGGTTCTTGTCTTTCAAGAAATCTGAAACCGTCTATGTATATTACAAGCTGTCAGGAAGAAGGCCTGACATATGGGCCGGAAGTGTAAGTATACTATAGCACATATTTATTGAGCTCTGGATTTAATTTGTGTAGTTAAAATCCTGAACATGTTCTCTCGCAATAGGTTGGAAGCCACTTTGGCTATTTCCCAAAAGACCTTCTGGCAGTTAACCACATTTATACTGATAACGAATATGAAGTTCCAGCTGAGGTATGGAAATATATAAGAAGATAATCCACGTGTGACTACCACAGATAGTAAGATGTAATTTTTAAATTTTTTTTATCTCTTCTCAGGAAACAGATTTTGTCTGTTTTGACACTGGATTTGACAAGTTTGATAATTATGATGTAGATTTGCTCCTTGGCTTGTCAGCAGAGGAGAATGATAGCAAAAACAACAAAACATCTTACCAAGTCCAAGCAGCAGAAGCAATAGAAACAGGAGAAGAAGTAGCTCAGAGTGAAAAAAAAACTGAGCATCATGATAACTTGGAGGAGTTTCATAAAGCCCCTAATGATCAAAGTGCCTCTTCAGCCGTTCTTGATCAGTCAGCTGAAACACCTTTACAAAACATAATGGAGTCCAATGCAGAAGTTGCACGTGATGCTACAGAAGCTGAAGAGGTTAAGGAAAAACATGTACCAGAGTCTGTCCCTGAAAACTTGTCAGAAAAGAGGGAAACCAAAGATACACCCACAAAATCTGAAGTAGAGTCTGTGCCCAAAGATGATTTTGTTTCAAAAAGCGAACCAGTCCCATCTTCTGAAGGAGTTCAAATCCCTGAGTTGAAAACGACCATTGGTCCAACTTTTGATGCCACCGTCACCGATGAAGAAATCACCAAGAAAATTACCCCATATGAAGAAGAGGAGGAGAGTGTAGACGTGGAAAACCATCCAGAAAGTGGCACTAATGTTAAAGAAGAAACTCCACTGTTCTCTTTTTCAGAAGACTCCATCAACACTCAACCATCTGTGGAAATCCCTAAGTTAAAAACGACCCTTGGGACAACTTTCGATGCTGTGATCACAGATGAAGACACCACCAAGAAAGTTACCCCGTATACAGAGGAGGACAGTGAAGATGTGGAAGATCATCTCGAAAATAATACTGATACTAAAGACGAAACTCCACTGCTGTCTTTTTCAGAAGAATCCATCAACACTCCAGCATCTGACTCTATTAAAAAGCCTGAAACTCCACCAGCGACACCTGAGGATAAACCAAAGACAGCAGAGGAAAAGAACGTGTGGACATCACTCGGAGATGCTGTGTTTTCAGCTGTCACCGGAGTAGACATAACCACACAAGAAGTGAATTCAGAAGAAGAGGACGATGATGATGAGCGAGTGCCAATCCCCAAGTTAAAAACTACCCTTGGGACAACTTTTGATGCTGTTGTAACAGATGAAGAAAGCACCAAGAAAGTTACACCAAATCCAGAAGACGACAGTGAGGATGTGGAAGATCAGCCCAAAAATAATAGTGATACTAAAGAGGAAACTCCACTGCTGTCTTTTTCAGGAGAATCCTCTAACACTCCAACACCGGAGTCTCCTAAAAATCCTGAAAGTCTGCCATTGACACCTGAGGATAGACCAAAGACAGCAGAGGAGAAGAATATGTGGACATCACTCGGAGACGCTGTGTTTTCAGCTGTCACTGGAGTAGACATGACAGCAAAAAAAGTGAATGAAGAGGAAGATGAGGACGAGGAAGACGAGGAGGAAGAGGATGTAAAAACCCATGATGAATCACTCTCGGTAAAATCCCCAAAGGACTCAGAGAACATGGAGCCAGTTCTTCAAGATTCTTTGAATTCTACATCTGATAATTCTGATGTGAATGAAAGAACCAGTGACTCAGAGAAAGTTTTGTCTGATAAGAATGAAAATGATGTAGAAGTCACTGGACATAAGGAAGCTCAGGATGAAACCAAAAAATCAGCAGAGGATCAAATAGAGCATCTAACGGAGGGGATGAGAATATCCACGGAGCCACTGCCACAAGATAATAATTTAGACAACCATGAGGCTGAAGTAACACATATAAAAACCACACATGAAGCCACTGAAGACAAAGACGAGCAGGAGGTGCCCAAGGATTCAGAGATCACTGAAGACAAAGACGAGCAGGAGGAGCCCAAGGATTCAGAGATCACTGAAGACAAAGACGAGCAGGAGGTGCCCAAGGATTCAGAGATCGCTGAAGACAAAGACGAGCAGGAGGAGCCCAAGGATTCAGAGATCGCTGAAGACAAAGACGAGCAGGAGGTGCACAAAGATCCAGATGTCACTGAGGATAAGGCAGCAATACCAGACAGTATTGCTGCTGCAGAGCAGGAATTAGAGAGTGCAGTGGATGAAAAAGAAAACATGACCGAAAGTGAAAAACACCTCGACTTGTCCGCTAATGAGAGGTCCAGTGACTCAGACCTCAGAGATGATGATAATGTAGTAAATGACAGCCTGCCTAATCAGATACCCGATGATTCAATGACAGATTTAGGAAGTAATAACAGTCAAGCAGAATTACATGTTGATGAGCCAGAGATTCAGGATGCACTGCATACAAGGGAGATGATGGAAGAAGATGAGACTCCAGATGCGGAGGAGGAGAACGATGAAGAGAGAGAAGAATTACTTGAAGATGAAAACGCGCTTTTGTTCTCGCAGTCAGACAAAACCTTGCCTGAAACAAGTCCACCTACCGTGTCACCTCCAGAGCCAGAATACAGCGAAAGCGTAATGAGACTGACTCTGCTGTGGGATCACTTCACAGAGGAGAAGATGGAGCAGGTCCAAAAGCTTCTGGGTCTAAAAAATCTCTTCAAACTGGAGGCCATGTTCATGGATCTGGACATAGAGTTTCAGGCTACCCGTCAGTCACAGACGGGTACTACAGAGGACATTGAAAATGCGCTCGAAGGCATCCTGGAAGCCTCTGAGAACACTATCTTGGACGAGATTGAGAAGATGCTTGATAGCCGGGACACTAAACACGACTATGATCGCCATATGGACACAAGTAATTTGGACGAAGAAACAGAAATACTGGACGACTTTCAGGAGCTGGCTTTCAGCCTGCGGCAAAAATATTCAACAGCCAGTGACAGCACGCCTTTAGCACTAGAACTATCATCAGACACTGAGAAAGGTGGGTTTGATCTGTATTACTTGAAGTATCTTGAGTACATAAAGGCTTACACGTCTCTGTGGTTGCTTATTCTGCTTTAAACATTGACAGTTGTGCTATTAAATATGTTCATTGCATCAGTTTATAATCAAAGTGAATGCAGAATTTGATACTGTGACGAAGCAGATATCCAGCATCTTGTTTCCAGATAAATAGATAGTGTTGTCATCACGCTAAAAGGGAGTTCAGTTCACACCCAACAGTAATGGAGCCGTTAAGATAGGATTTCCTGCTTTTCCTACCATCCTAACAACAATTAATTGTGGTCACAAAGGGAAAGAAAAACATGTTTTCTTCTCATTCTCTTTGACATCAGAAACTTCCCCTAGGTTTTTTCAGTGTAGTCAGCTAGTCAAATCAACTTTTTTGAGGTGAAATTTTAGATAAGTTGACTATCAGTGAACACAGTGACATAAGACTCTGACCTAAATTAAAAGGATATGTTCATAATTTCATTACAGAAAATTAAAAAAAAATAACTTTTTAAAAGGTAAGAAAATTGCAAAAAGGCCCAAGAGTTTAGTGAACTTACCTCAAATTGCTTATTTTATTCAAACTCCAATCCAGAAAAAACACTCTTAAAGCTATTTTACAACAATAACAGAGGAGAAACTATTCCAAACTGTCCATCTTTTCTCTCACTTTGTTTGCTGTTTTGTTTTTCTGAACCAATGGTTTCATTTTCACTCAATATACCAATTTAGGTATAGCTTAAGCATTAAGCAGATGGTCACTGTAGTGGATTTTCTGGGGTTATCCCTATCTATTTGTTGATGTACTTCTATTTGAGGAGGTCTGAAAACACATTAGTCTAAGTCAATCTTTTAGGAGACTGATAACGTGACTGTCCAGTGATGGCGCTGGGTATTTTGGCTCTTCAGTGGGCCACAAGGACAGCTCAGCTGCATGCTGATAGTGAAGAGACATAATGTGTTTCTTTATCTTGAGAGTTGACATAGGAAAGGGTTTATGAAAATCCATAAGAGATTAGAATTTCAGAATAACTCTAACCCTTTCTTGTAATGTTAAAAATAACTATATTTCATATTACTAATGCATTTCACTTGAATAATTCTTTTTTCACAAAGCCAAAACGGATTTTCATGATAATGAATTTGTCTTTGCTCTGCAGATGTCATGCAATCTAGAGGCTAGTTCTAGATTTAAAATGTTTAATCTTAAATTTAAGCATTATTGGGGTTTTCCTCTATGTTTCCATCTCAGATGAACAGGAATTGAATGTTAAAGAAGATGTGCCACACATTGCTGAGGAAGAATTGGACAAAATACCAAAGGCCGAGAGCGATGACAACCTGACAATAACGGATCCTGAAGAAAAGCCAGCTGAGGTTGAAGAGGAACAGCTGGTTAGACCGGACGTTAGCGTGGAGGAAGATGGTGGACACTTTAATAAAAACAAAGACAATCCGCTGAGCTTCAGCACATCTGATGAGATGCAAAAGGTGCCTCAAGCCACCCTGGAAAATGCCTTTGACATGGGCCTTGGTGTTGAGGTTGAACACTCACCCTCAGGTTGGTAATGTCTTTAGAGCAATGGTATAGTGGAAATAAATTGCAGGTTTCCACCAACAGTTATAATATGTAAGATTACATAGAGGCTGTGTGGTGTAAATAGTAATACAGGTTCCCCATTGAAATTGTGCCTTGAACCTTAGTGTGCCATGGTCACAAAAAAGGAGCATAAATGTTTGATTCCTAATAAAATGGGGCGATCGTGGCTCAAAGAGTTGGCAGTTCGTCTTGTAACCGGAAGGTTACAAGACACAACGAGTCTCGGTCGTTGTGTCCTTGGGCAAGACACTTCACCTGCCGCCTACTGGTGATGGCCAGAGGGGCCGATGGCGTGATATGGCAGCCTCGCTTCTGTCAGTCTGCCCCAGGGCAGCTGTGGCTACAACTGTAGCTTGCCTCCACCAGTGTGTGAGAGTGAATGAATAGTGGAATTGTAAAGCGCTTTGAGGGTCTCGAAAAGCGCTATATAAATGCAATCCATTATTAAAATATCATTGCTTTTGTGAAATATTTAGAACATGTAAACGCATTCTGAGAATTTTGGACTTTGGCTACAATAAAATGGGATAATCTTGAGGTCAGCAAATCAGTCACATTAAGCTTCCTCTGGTTTTATCATATTAAAGTTACACTATATTAGTTGCATATGGTTTTGCCTTTATGTTGATATTTAACTATATTCTTTAATAGAAGAGCTTTACATAATCCAGCAATAACAAACAGACTTACTAATTGTTGAATTCTACTTGATAAGGGTCTATGGACTCCATGGAACCAGTGTCCGAAGTGCACGAAGAAGAAGTGGGGTTATTCTCAACAGGGCTTGTTTACACGGGCTGCATCCTTGCAATGATCACGAATAAAACTGCAGAGTGGACCACTGTGGTAAGTGTACCACCATTGTATACACCACATCCTGTATACATTAGATTCACCACTAATCTAATTCACTAATCTAATTTGTGAAATATTTCAGCAACATCCAAATGAATCTAAATCTGTAATCAGTCTCGATGATCTGACAATTAAAAACGTCAAAATAATGTCAGATTTTTCTGATCTCTCTCTGTCATGTGCAGGGAAGAAGCACAAACATGCAGATTTTTAAGGAACAAGTTAAACTAGGAAATTAGTTCTCTATCATCTCCTCTGTCTGCGTATGCGGAATATCTGTTGCTGGTTTGAGTGCCGCACAGAAAAATGAATAAACAAATGTTCCCTTGATGGCTTCTTTAAAGGAAGTAGGAAAGAAAAAACTTATTAAGTACTTTTTAACGCTATCCCAGGACATCCTAACATCACTCACAGTTCATAGGGACATACTAAAAATACTAGGAAATTCAAAATGGACTGTTATTGAACGATATTATAGGACTTCTTTACCTGTTTGACTTTGCAGAGTTTCTTATTTTCATATTGCAAATCAAGGCCAATTATGCTATCACATATATCGGTCCTTCTCTGTCTAGAGTAAACATTTTGGAACAGAGTAAACTTGGCACAAAAAGTAATAAAATTTGTGTTTGGTTAATAATTTCTTTGTTGTACCAGTGTTCTTGGGACTGTTCCCCTTAAATGCTGCAAATTTATAAGGAAAATCACATGTTGGGGTGAGCAGCAGAGTTGAGTATGCTATTGACTCTTTTTGGCGTGGTTTATTAGATTGGATGATTGAAGTCTGAAGAAACAATTTACTCATTTAACATACAGAGGCCTCGTTATCACGTGGAAGAACAACAGCCACGACAGCTTGGCACCTCCAGCAAAACCCAAAACATTTGAACCACCAGTATTGGCCTCTCTGATATCGTTCCGCACCATATTTTATGTTGCTAGGGTAACCAGATCCGGGCAAACTAAATGTGATGAAAGGGGTTTGTTTGCGAAGACTCTGTGGGACGTGTTGCCAATTCTGAGAGGGATTTGGATCTAAATTAAAACATGAATACACACATACTGTGCAGGTTACAGGTTTGGCATTGATCAGGTCAATCACAAATAAACTTTGATTTACCGGTACTCTAATTTAGTTAAACTCAATTACTATAGAATAGACATAAAGAGAAATTGATTTTTTTATGGTCCTATGTGGCAGTCTTTGTGCAGTCTTGCATTTCCTGTTTGCATCACTGTAACTGTTAAAATTTCCACCTCTTATCTCTGTGGTAATAATTTGGGGATTTTAGTAGGGAGGCATTCAAAGAGCGAATGGTTCATAAGATCACTGTTTCAAGACTGGGAGGAGACACAAAGCTAGCCTCAGGGGTCACAAGCTAGTGGGAAGGGCATCCGGTGTAGTATCTGTAACAAATCAACATGTGGTTCCCTCCTGTGTGGCAACCTCTTGGGAAATAAGGGAACAGCTGGAAGCATGAAAGTACTTTCAGCAAGGAAGCATTCATAGTTCAGCTCATCAATTTTTAAACCAAAATGTTTCTTGTGAGACTAGTGTCTTCAGGAGTGTGA
Source organism: Neolamprologus brichardi (assembly GCF_056152115.1). Lineage (NCBI taxonomy): Eukaryota > Metazoa > Chordata > Actinopteri > Cichliformes > Cichlidae > Neolamprologus > Neolamprologus brichardi. The sequence goes on from NC_142118.1 coordinate 14,291,666, forward strand.
GACTGTACAGCATTTTTATATCGAGACAGTGTCCCGCATTTTAAATGACTCTAATTTACAAAAATGGACTCGTGTCAGAACAAAACAACTCAAAGAGAACTTGGATGCATCCCTGCTAAAACCCAAAGATGATTAGCAGACAGAAAAGCTGAAAAGACAGCAACTGCAATGACAGCTGTTGGAAGCATGTACAGAAAACTGTTCCATAGGACCAATTATGAACTTTAGTTTCCATTTATGCTCATCAATAATAATAATAAAAAACAGGAGCCTCAGCTGGAGATGACAGCGTTAAAGATGCTCAGATTTTATTGGAAGTGACTAAGATGCTCAGCAGGATATCAGAGGGTTGGTGTGATAGAGTAGAATTCAAGGAATAGGGTGAAATGGAGGCAGATGATCCACTGTTTTGTTTATAAGTTTGTTTTATAAGAATCACTGGCGAGGACTTTTGTAGAGCCAGCCAAAATGTAGGGCATTGTCGCAATATTTGGGGCAGACGTCACAGACTGTTGTCTTGCTGCTCTGAAAATAGGAGGGGATGGATCGATCTAAATATTGATTATATAGATACCGGCGTTGGTACTGGTATCTGATCAGTACTTGTTTGATAGGATTGATCCTTTAGTTTATCTCCTCTGAGTATGTCGCTTCAGTTACATCAAACAGTAAGCATGTCTGTTCAAGCATCCCCACAGTCCTGTCCACACTTCGCTCATCTTCCTTCTTCCAGTTCTGCCGTAATTTGTTCTCATGTCACTCAATTTAACACTTACTTCAGTGTTAAATTTTACTTAAACTGAAAAAATATATCCTGAACATGAAAATATTTAAGTAATTTAAGTATAGTATAAGAACCCTTTTTGGTTCACTATCAAGTCATTTTTATTTATTAAGCACATTTAAAATAACAGGAGTTGACATAAAGTGGTTGCCAGGAGGGCACATTTAAATTCCAGCACTTCAAAAAAAAGACAAAATGTGGGAAAAACAGTCAAAGGTGCGCTTGTGATTTGTTAACCAATTAATGCAAAAATCACAATTTATTTGTCATAAAAACGTATTCAGATTAAGCATCAGCTATTGATGATGCATTCACCTCATAAATCATTACATGCGGCTCTTAAAAGTACTGACACAGGCAAAGCTGGGTCTGTATATACTTTATATAATTGTATACTTTATACTGTATGTAATATTGAACAGATACCAAAAATTGCAATGTTGCATTCCACTATCCCACATTTGTCCGCATGAATAAACTCTTTCCCCCACATATAGTTTTTGGGGAGCTGGAGACTTGCATGACTTTAGAGACTTTTGTTGAGCCAGCCAAAATGTGGGACAGAGGATTAAAATCGTGTGGGTACACCTCTGGTCGCCCTACATAGAAGTCGGTCTTACTGCTTTGAAAGTGTGGTGCATTATGTGAGAACTCAAATTTCCAGTTTTCCCTGAACGCCCCCTCCGGCCCTCCCCCTGCCTTGTTGACTGTCGAGGTACAGGCTGAAGTTCAACACAGCCGGTGCTGAGCTGGCTGCTGGGGCTAACGGCCTTATTGTGGCATGTACAGGCAGATAATGTGTTGTTGAGTTAGTGTAGCCTTTTTTTGGTCGCTACAGTCGTTATCCATAATCAGAACCACCAACTCTGCTAACGACCGTTGCTCCACGATAACGGCTGTGAATGGGATTTGACGGGTGATCTGTAATTACCGTTAGCAAGTCGTTGTTACCAACTCCTATCTCCACTAATTTACGTTGTCCATTTGTCTAACGACCGCTTATTTGTCTTTCATACGCGGGAGACATTAACGCTCCTGAATACCGAGCGTTTGCTTAACGATACAGCTACTTTGTGGATAGCTAACGTGCTAGGCAGCTAGCTGATACCTGTCAAACTAGCATCTGGCTAGTTCCGTTCTTGTTTTTAAACACGAGAATGGAGAGGGAGACATTATCCCTGCCTGTCATGGAACCGGAGAACACATATGTAGTTTTTGTGAAGGAACTGCAACATGTAAGTATTCATTTCAGTATTTAAAAAAAAGCCAGACTGACACCTATATGAATATTATTATTTACGCTGTCACGGCCTGTGGGGTTAACCATGACGTGTTAATTAGCAGGTGGCTGATGGATAATGACTTGGACGGTTCCTTGTCCTAAATCTACTCACCAAACTTGCCTTTAGCATTAGCAGCAGTCGACCGGGTCTTGTATATTTGATTGAAGACCTTTCACTGTCCTGTGCCCTTTTCATTGCTATCTAACTTTTCTTACAGCCCAGCCTTTGTTAAATTTGTGTTGAACATTTAGAATTGAAAAGTAGTAAATTGAAGAGAGGCTTTTAATATTTGCCATTAGTATTAAGGCAGCTGTGATCCCTGTATTTTATTAGAGCCACGGAGTGAGAGCATGTATGTGTTTGCTACTGTTGTCTCATGGGGAGTTCAAAGGTTTCTTTTTGATTGGACTAATATGCTCGGTTTGGTATGACTGGGCATAAATGAAGCTAGTTTAACTATAAAGTAAAACCCACCTAGCTTGTGAAAGAGAAAAGCTTATAGTATGAATTGCTCCCTAATCAAGTAATGTATGAAATGCTACATCACTTCAAAATGTATGTATAGATCAATGTAGAAAAACATGTTATTTTTATGTTAATAAATAACCAACAGAATTATTTTGGTGACTAAACTGAGAGTGTAGACTAATCTTTTTTTTTTTTATATATATTGATCCTGTGTCCTTTATCACGTACACTCAGCTGCCACTTTATTAGATAAATACTTGGGGGCTTGGCAATGTTTTCCAGTTTTCTGTTGTCCAATCCTGCTGAGCCCATGTCAGTCATATCCTTAGTTTCCTGTTCTAGCTTACAAGAGTGGCACTTCTGCTGCTGCAGTAGCCTTTCAGCCTTAAGATTTGTTGTGGGACAGAGATGCTCTTCTTGCTAATCTTGGTTGTAATGAGTGCTTATTTGAGTTACAGATGACTCTTTACTGAAGTGTCATAGTTTGGTAAATGTATGCACAGTGTCTTAGTCTAATGGTAGATTTAATTTGATGTTTAATTAGAGCTTTTGCAGTGTTTTTATTGTATATTGTATAGTTTGTTTTTCCATTGGGCTTTTTTGTTTATTTATTTTACAGCCAGAATTATAGTCATAATTATTTTGATACATTTTGAAACATGGTAACTCTCTTGTCTCTTTTTAATTAAGTGTCTTTGAGCTAAATAAAAAAAACATTTTTGTAAACCAAAGTATTCATGCCACAGCCTGAACTTAGGCTTTTACTGAGAGAAAAAAGCGATGTTGCGATAGGCAAAATGAGAAAATGAAAGGAAAAGTGCAATCAAGTTATAAGACAAAATAAGAGCATCGCTATGAAAATAATTTTCAATCAATTTCTTTTTCAATCTTCTTTTCACCACTGTTGAAAGCTGTGTTTGTAACTAGAAATCGATATAATTGAATTGCATAGTGCTAGTTTAACCATCTGTTTCCAGTTTAATTTCGTTCTCCAGAGTTAAAGCTGTGGTTGTGGGTTTTTTTTGTCTCTTCAGATGATTTCATTGCTGCCTGAAGAGTGGAAGCCAGGAGAAACTTTGTTTGGCTGTCCTTGGCAAGCTGTTGTCATCACTGCTTTGGTTGGAGTATTGACCTTCACCCTCTTCTTCTGGAGGACTGTGCTGGCAGTAAGTGTTGTGATATTGCTGCTCTGTTTATTTGGCGCCAGTAAAATGCCAATATTATTTGTATGAGCTTTGATTTAATAAGGCTTTGTATCCCCCTGGGTTATACTCCCATTGGATTGAGTTATACACAGTATAAAATCTTCCATATTTAGATCATTGTTGGATGATATTATACACTGTAAGATTTAAAATTGATTTTTTAATTTTATTTTTAAAGATAAAGAAGAAAGAGTACCTCGGTAAGTTTTCAGTTATAATTTTTGCACAATATGACAAAATGCATATGTGTACGGCCTCATTGATTGTGTGCTTTGTGTTATGGGGAAAGTGGATGAAAAAAGACTCAGAGAGCAAATCCAGGTGCACAAAAAGGAAAAGGATGAAGCTCTTGCCAAAATGGCTGAACTCCAGAAACAGGTGAGCCCCAGAAAGAGAAATGTTGTTGAGTTTCTCCTGGACAAAAAGAAATAAAACACATCTGATTCATGTTTTCTTTTTTTTGTAAAAGACTGAACAACTGAAAGAAAATCAAAAACAGTCAAAGGAAACTGTTAGTTGTGCAGTGAAAAACATGCAAGAGCTAGAGGTAAGCAGTAAGAGTCTTTCTCATGTATTTAGTCTTACGTAACTGGGTTGAATCTTTGTTGACACTCAGTTATTTGTTGAAGGGTTGTTGTTAATTTTTTTTCGTTACTGTTTGCAGAGTAAAGTCTTACAGGCTGAAACATTGAATAAACAGATGGCAGAGGAAAAAGACAAATACGCACAGCTACTGGAGGAAGAGCGGGCAAACACTCTCCAAAATGAAACAAGAGTAAGTGCTTCATTTGCTTTCTGCTCGTTGTTATTTGCATTCTTTTCGCTGATTCATGCTGCAATAATTTATTTATTTATTTTTAACAGATTGAGAAATTAGAGAAGTTAAATGAGAAGCTACAAGCTAACAGGAAAAAGATTCAGGAAGCGCTCTCTAAGGTACAAATCCTTTTGGGATAGTTTTTTTGCAAACTCTGTAGTGTTACTGTGACCTTTTAGCTTTAATTTATCTTATAAACTGTTTTCTTTCATCCATAGACTACTGTTCTCCTGGATGAAGCCAAGATTCGGGAAGATGCCCGAAACGTTCAACAAAAATGTCTTGAGAAAGAGTTTGCTGCGTTAAAGGACGAGAACAAAACAGTAAGACAGATATGGATATTTCTCTTTTATATTGTCATTAATCTGAATATTTAATCAGATTTAATTTATGCTTTTTACCCTGTCTCTTCTAACAGCTGAAGGTCACCATTAAAAGCTGGGAGGAAAAACACACAGAGCTTAATGAGAAGATTAAAGTCTATCAGAAGTCCCAGAAAGAACTGGAGGACTCTGTGGTGCTCAAAGATCACAATGTGGAGGTCACTTTTTTTTCACTAATTACTGTCATAACTCTTCCTGATTTTTGTTATTATTTATTTATTTATTTATTTATTAAATCGTCTCACTCTTGCACATATCCACTTCAGGTGCTGTCTGAACTTCTGTCTGACCTGGAAGCTTGTGATTTACAAAAAGGTGACACCAAAGTTTTGGCCAATGGTGAAGTAGCACCTGGTACGTTTGTAGTTTATCAGAATATTAATGGATGAAATACGGCGCGTAGTTTCATTAACCGCTGTTTAATATAGTGTGTTGTTGTTCTTTCAGTGTCTCTTACAGACAAGAAGACGGCCGTAAAGAACAGAATCAAACAGATGATGGATGTTTCTAGGGTGAGATATCAACAGATGTTGTAAAGCTTATTATATTTTAGTTTATAGAGGATTGTTCGGTTTCTAAATGTTATTGCATTTTCTTGTATTTTTCCCTACAGGTTCAGACCACTCTTGCTGTAGTTGAAGAAGAGCGGGATCGCTTCATGACAAAACTACTGAATGAAGAGAAGTCCAGGAAGGCAATGGAAGGTACATTGTGAATTTGTTTAATGTCCTCGGGATTCCCGTACACTTGTTTGCCATACACCTAGGGGTCATTTTTGACCCGAGGACAACACAAGGGTTAAGAAGTTGTGTAATTCAGTTGGGTATCTGCATCCCACTAAACTCCTTTTTGTTTTATTTTAAAACAGAGCAACACCAGGAACTTGAACATGCAATCTCAACCCTGAAAAGTGAGAAGAGCCACATTGAAAACCAGTTCAAGATCCTCCAGCAGAAAAACGAAATCATGGTCGAAATGTATCAGCAGAAGGAAAATGCCCTGCAGCAGTAAGTGAAGTCTTCAGCAGATTCGAAATTGTTACTTCCTGTTGTGAATGACTGAAAGTCTTCTGTATTTTTGTAGTTGTAATGTTTTCTTGCTGTCTTTACACCATGAATGATGATGAGTAAGTGAAACCTCTCATTAGTCGTGATTTGTAGGACTGGGAGTTACTTTATTTCTCTGCGCACACAGGAAATTAACGAAGGAGGAGCTGGAGCGGCGCAGCAAAGAGAATCTGCTGTCGGAGGTTGGAGGGAAAGCTGTTGAAGCTGAGGAGCAGGTTAAAATTTTAAGGCAGCGCATTAATGAGATGGAGGACCAGATGAAGAAGACTGAGGAAGTCTACAAAGAGCAGGTAGAGTGTGTGTTTGTTGTTTGTTTTTTTTTATCTAAACGTTTTCAGATTAGCCAACAAAATAAAAACATTACTCCAATCTGAATCTCGGCTGAATGGGATTTTCTTTCTTTAGATTAAAGAGCAGGAGAACAAAACTCACTCAAACTGGGTATGTTTCCACACCGTTTGTTTACAGATGCGATAAATAATTTATTCAGTCTGTGTAAGATTAATATTGAGCTAAAGCATTACTCTGCTTCTTTGTGCTGCCTGCAGGTGAACGCTCGTAATGCAGAGCGAGCTCTAAACCAAGAGAAGCTCGAATCATCGAAGCTTCGTGAAAAGTGAGTTTTGGCAATTGTTAAAGCTTCCTTGTTGTTCTGGAGTATCAGAAATTTTGTTTGTTACTCATAATGAGGCTGTTTCTATACAGGAAGTTGCGAAAGCCTGAAAATGTTTAGTCGTTACCTCACATCATAGCTGTTCCTATTACTGCTTAATGTGACTTCAGGCTGAATAAATTGGAGGCTATTGATTGTTTGTTTGTTTTTTTTGGACAAACTGTGAAATAATTTAATGACGTCACCACTGGCTCTGTTACATTTTCATCAGATAATTAAAATTGCCGTTAGCCACAGCCCAGTTTAACTGCATCTGAGCTGTTTTTCTTCCTATTCACAGATTGGCTGTACTCACCTCTCAGCTCAATGAGCGCCGCGCTCCTCTCTTCAGACCAAACTCTGGTCAGCCTGCAGGCCCTCGCCAAGGTAAGCAGGCACATCTCACCCTCTATTTTATTTCCATCAGCTCAGCTGTCATCTTGAAGAACCACTGAAGATGATACTGTTTTCTGTTGGGGGGGGGGGCTCCAGTTTTGCCTCATATGTGTTGTGATTGTGTATTTGTCCTGTTCATGTGCTTGATTTTTCTTGGAGACCCTGAAGTGAGGACCTCTTTATTGCATGACTTGTGTTGTTTTGTCAGCTGCAGTTCTTTTCTTTTGGTAAATTGACGGTTCAATTGTAACAGGTGACTCATACGGGCCCTCTCCTGTGAGTGGGGGTGCACCATCCCCACCTATAATGATTGAGGGTCCCAGGCGTCCTCCTTCTGCCCCAGTTGCACGGAGAATTGACCCGTTTGGTGAGTCCAAGTGGATTGCTTCCCCCACTTCCTTTTTACCCAAGTGGAACATCACTCTCCGTTACAACCTCATCTCTCTCCTCTTTTCCTCCTGACTTTATTTTTCTTTTCAGCTCTCTCACCTCAAGTTTTCCTTTTATATTTTTCCTAGTGTGTATTGCATCCTGATTCCTTCGGGTACCAGCTCTTATTTTCCCCCTCCCTCCCCTTTCAGTTGGATCATTTGCTTGTTTCTGTTGAAATGTGCTTTTGCTTTTGTTTCATTAAAACAAGATTAGATTGTGGAAGAAGATTTGCTGAATTTGTATGTGTGAATAAGTTATTCTTAGAAATCAAAGATGGTTTCATTTAAATGCAAGGGTTTGGGGGGTTTTTGTACCTCTGATTTATTTTATTTTTTTTCCTAGGGTGTACAGTCTCTTTGTTTCCTCTTACTTTGTGTGTTGCGGCTGTGTTTTCCCTGCGAAGGGGCTCCATGGAGTTTTGGTTATTCATAGTTTTGTGTTTTTCTACCCTCAGGTCCTCGCCCTCCATCAGATCCCCATGGTCGTTACCCTGAAAAACACATCTCTGGGATGGGTATGTCCTCTGCAGTTTGTGCATTTCGAAGGGTTTGTGTTTATTTTGAACCTGTTATTAATGCAGTGCTGTTTCCCCTCTTTCAGACATGATGGGCCCACGTAGCTCATCTCCAGCCAACTTGGATGCATCTGTAAGTTTCTTTTTAATCATATCAAACCCATTTTTATGTGATGCCATCTCTCCTTTCATGTGTAGACTTAGAGCTCCTGCTGCATTTCCACTGTGTTTGTCCTAATCTGAAACAGACGCAAGCAGTAGATCCACAGATAAAAACAGAGACTAAGGCTGAGGTCACCACAGAGAATCCAGAGGCAGTGAGTACAGATGCTGTCAGTCCAGGTGTTGGTGTGAAGGTGTTTGGAAGCACTCCACATCCTCTTCCCTAAAGCTGGATTTGGATTTGGATTTGGAAGGGGATCAAAGGCTTTTTTTTTTCTCTCTCTCTCTCTCTCTGGGGCTGACTAAACATTTTTTTAGGCTTAGTGTGTTTTTCATCTCACTGCACTGAAAGAAACAGCAACTCAAAAATGTGTCTTGGAAATACTGGGGTTATGAAAAATTGCAGAGTATGTGTGTCATATATCAAGATGCTATGAAAGTGGCTTGTTTTTAATCCAAATAACCATGGTGTGGTTAGTGGTCATGTGATTAAACCCTGGCTAAATGCATTGTATGGTTTCTGGATCACTTCACTGCATGACAAAGTGTTAGCCCATCTATATTCTCATGAAAGTTGTCACTTCAAATTGTCATGTATGTTTGTTTTCCAGGGTCCAGGATCCTTCATAGCATCACCAATCAGGGACTCACCTGGACCCATGGTCCACGGACCTCTACCTGGTCCTGCACCCTATGACCCAATGCTCCCTCCTGGCCGTCTGCCACCACCCATAGCTTACAGACCACTGCGACCTGGCCCATATCACCTCCCACCTGGCCCTCCTCTTCAAGGTCCTCCCCTACCAGCTAATGGACACCCAGGTATGCCCCTGCCTGGACCAATGGGAGGAGAGTTTGGACCCCCCAATGGACTTGCAATTCCCCCCAGGCAAGGCCCTGGCCCAGGCATTGATCCCCGGGGTCCGCTCCCACCACAATTCCGTCCCCCTCCACCTCATCACTTTGGACCGATGCCTCCTCCACAGGGTACGTTCAACTTTTTTTTTTTTTTATATAACACTCTATTTTTAGGTCCATATAAACCTGATGTGGACCTCTTTATATGCCAGACTTTCTCATTTAAGTTTTAGTAAAAATGGGAAAAGTTAAATAAAATGTTATAGTTGTACTGAGTAGGGCTGTAACTAACGTTTATTTATGTAGTCGACTAAGCTGCCAATTTTTCTTTGATTAGTCAACAATTATTTCCATAACTCTTATCTCCACTTCCTGTGTGCAAACCTCAGGCTCTAGGCTGTTGTCTTGTCCCTCAACAAATTAAAATGACCCAGGAAGCATGAATTTGAAAATAATCAAATATATTTTCAACATTACTCAACAGGACCGTCAGAATAAAAATGAAATAAATAAAAATATCAAGTAATACAAATTAAATTGCTAGTAGTATTTAAACCAAAAATAACGTGCAAATAGGAAAGTAAAAATGGCTTTTGTCCATAAGGTCAAATAAAAAGATTTATTTTCTAGTCCAAAATAACACATTTCAAGATGTTTCAGTTCATGAATTCATGATTGCAGTGGACATATCTTTGAGATGATGTACCCAGCTGTTGAAAACCACGCTAAAGATGCTCTCTGTCATGACTTAAGCCATTTGAGAGGTGGATGAGTCTCTTTACAGGACAAACTCATCTATACGACTTTACTTAATCTTTTCCAATTCTATTTTACTAGTATTATTACTGTCATTTCTAGTAAAACACAAACTCTGGGACATACTTAGATCAGTTGAACTGCCAACAGACAGTCTGTTGTTATCATCTTCAGTATTCTTTGGATTCAGATTCCAATTCATCATGCAGAAGAAGAGCAGCATGCTATTAGACATGATTCACAGTGGAGTTGAGTGAGGCCAGGTAGCTTGAAGTAGAGGCAGTGTTATGGTAAAGCCCGGAAATGAACTCCATTTGTAGCCGCTTGCAATGCTTAAAATTTGATGAAGAGCAGCCATTCATAAACAAAGAGGATAATAGCATGATGGTAAATGAGCAAAAAGTAGTGCAGTGTACCACATGATGAGAGGAGTTACGGCTTTAACAAAAAAAATATTTATTTTTTTTTAAATGTTTATACATGACATTTTCTCACATTAGCCACCATTAATTTCTAGTCATACCAAGCCAATCTTACTTGGACTTAAAAAATATGTAATAAACTGATCAGGGAAGCCATTCATATAGTTCGCCTTATCAACTCTTCGGTTTCAACTAGTTTAAGGTGGCATTCTGGCTTTCTAATAGCTCAGCTTTTGGCAGATTTAGATTCTGTTTGTAGCAGCTGAGGGGTTCCTTGGACTTACAAGATGAACATACACAATGCTTAGCTCTTATTAAATAATGCCAACTTTATGCTTCCCTTCTAAAAATGGCAAATAACATAATCTGCTGCAGTGGTTTTCATCCTGGCTGACTAACATGAAACAGGAAGGGCCGGGGCGAGCTGGTCAGCAGTAGCTGAACTTTCAGAATAGGAGTGAAGGGATTGTCCACAAGTAAATGAAATGCAGATGCTAATGTGATGCTGATTTAAAAATGAAAAGAAAAGAATTGAGTTGCAAAATATATTCTGCTCCCTGTTCATCTACTTGGGCTACTAAAGTCTATGTGTAAGAAGACCCTGAGGCAGAAGAAGGCAAAGTCTTCTTTATTTCCTGAAAGAAGTACAGACCTGGTCTTTGGTCTTTTTGTCTGTGTGACCATCATTTCCCTGCGACTTTCCTGTTTAGGCATCCGTGGGCCCATGGGACCTCGTCCACCCTTCCCTCCTGACATGCGCTTCCCATTACCACGTGACCACCCTGGCCAACCTGTGGACCTGCCTCTAGGTGCCCCGCCTCATCCAGCACATCCTGGTGATGCTTATGGCCCGCCTGCACCCGATGCCCTCCAGAACTCTGTAGCCGCTCACAGCGTCCCCAGACAAGACCTGCACATGAAGCAGGAGGCCCCTCAGGACTCAGCCAGGCCAGAAATGGTCAAGCCTTAAATATGCCACTAGCTATGGCAGAGGACTCAAACACCCCCGTTAACTAAAGCTGTCACAATAACAACCCAGATCCAGTACAAACAAAGATCATGATTATTTTCATAGTCCAGATGCAAATGTTCTTACAGCGAGGCCCGCAGATTAAAGAATGATCAGTTATGTCTGAAATGTGAGCTGAAAGGGTTGCCACTTTTCTAAACAGCCTGTGCAATAACACTTCATTTTATGCCAGATTTTCATTTGTGTTGATCTTTAAGAAAATTATATAGCTATGATTTTTAAAGGGGCAGATTTTTTTTTTTAAATGTCATTTCCTGTGGAAATTGTTTTTTAAAATGGAGAAACAGGAGGGAGGTTTAGCTTCTAGCATTTCAGGAATACCATGATTTTTCCCAAAGCTCTTGCTTTACGTACAAATTTCAAAGCAAATGTGTAATTTGACGGCCAGATGTATAACTTATTTTACTATGTTGGTAGAACTTTTATTAATAAAGAATATAAAAGCTGTGTGTGGTATGTTAATACTGAGGATGTTTTTGTAGGGTGTGCGATGAAGAATATATGTGAAGAAATAAGGCGTACATCTGTGCTGTTATACAAACATGTTGGTCCGAAAGCTGCTGTTTCGTATTTACTGTCTACTGCTCAGTGATTGTGCTGTTGGTGGGACAAGGACAAAAAAGCTGCTCGGTTAACCTGATTTGCTGAGCTGGGAAGTCGTTCCACCAACATGTTAATGTGCTTTTAAGTCAGAATGTGAAAACGTACAGAGACAATGTGTTTGCATTTTTATTGCTCAGAGTGATGATGACAGTTTTTGTTATTTAATTACCTGGGGTTTCTTTTTCTGGTTTACAGCTAAAATGTAACTTTTGTAGCTAATCCAGGTCCCTCTATGTGGAGGGAAAGTGTTACAACAGAATGCCATAATTCAAATTAAAAATGAGGGGAAAAAAATTATTTGAAATACGTGAATTTGCTCCATTAATCAAAAACGTCTCTTAGTTAACCAAATATTTACTTTGACCCGCCGTGTGTCTGAGTATGACGTCAATAAGTTGGCCACCTGTGCAACAAAAGTTTCTCAGGCTTCCCAAGACGTTTTTTTATGCTCGAGTGGGAGTTCATGTGAGTTTTCAGTCTTTTTCCGCTTACTCCACTACCAAAAGAATGTGTAAGGAGTAAATACACACACTGTTCTCACTGTTCTAGAAGACACTCTCATTCATGCTTCGTCTCAGATTCAGCGCTGCCTTTGGGCCACTTCTGCCTTTGTGCTCCGAGGATTGTATGCTATGTGATAGAAACTAGGGTGTCTTGTGGGCTGGATCTGGCTCTCAGTGGTAGATTTCTCCAAGTAGCCCCTCCTAAAGCCATTGATATCAGTGGTAGTAACATTGTGGTGTTGGCTTTTTGGTGGAAATTCTTGAATATGGTGTTACTGACCACCACCTTCTTACAAACCACATTTACCCGAATATTAAGGAAGCTGGAATACCCAGAGGTAACCTGCACAGAAAGTACCCTGGCCAAAGCAGGGGATTTGAACCAGGAACCTTCCTGTTTCCTTTTTTTGGGGGGGTTTGTAAATCTGTCAAAATGGTAAAGAAGCAAAACATGATGCCTCAGCTACATCAAGTAGTCATACATCTGTGCTGATCTGTGCTAATTATAACTCAATTTTCTGTCTTTACATCATCTTCACATTAAACATTTTTATTCGTAGAATTTGAAATATTTAATAGCAACACGTCACTCCTTGATATTAACTTTTCAATTTCAGTATATTAATGTATAAACTTTTCCTCACTTGAAAAATATCAGTTCAAATAAATCAACACACTGCCTCATTTGTAGTTTATTAGAAATTAAACACGCCGTAAATGTTTGATACAATTTCCTTCATTCTGCCAAAACGAAAACACTCCACAGTTCTCACTCCTGCCACATCAGAGCACTTCACACATACACACAGTTACTGTATATTCATCAGTTAGTGTATCTTACAGTTAATTTAGTCCAGATTTTTTTGTGACATTACAAAAATAAAATCTAAAAATCAAAAATTACAAGACGTTTTAGTGAAGAACATCTATAGAGTCAAAATGGAAAGAAAGATGTGAAAAGCTCAAGAAAAGAAAGAGCTCTCTTTAGAAAAAAAAAGAAGAGCACAAGCGCATAAGAACAGTTCTGAACGTAATCCCATTCACACAGAGCCAACACGAAATCTGTAACGTAACAGTGGATTAAAACCCTCTGTGTGGTTACGACAGCATGTGATCCAACACCGCGTATCTGCTCGATGAAACAAAAACCGGTGCTAAACATCCGCTTCATGGGGACACACTTCCACAGTATGCAGACCGTGCTGCATCCCTTTTCCTCTACATTTCTAAATCCACACTGACACGTGGCCACTGTCAGATTTATAGGGACATTAAACGTCTCCCTTTGTGAATTTTTCTGAAAAACACATTTTTTAAAAACCAGTATCACTTTACATGTGCTACAAGTTTAAAAAGAAAAAACATTGATTAAATTATAGATGTTACCTGTGATGGCCCCACTTAAATCATTAAAAACCTGAATGTGACTACTCACTAAACCAGTATGAAGTGCATACTGAGTTTGCTTAGTGTTTAATTACAAATGAAAATTAAAAATGTACTTTTCAAATGATATGCACGTTTATTTCCGATGGCACAATTCTTGCATGACTTGCACTTCGTTAGGTACACTGGTTCAAATGCTGGTGAATGGAATGGCATGCTTTGGGCCCCTTGGTTCCAACTGAGCATTGTTTAAACACCACAGCCTACCTGAGTATTGTTGCTGACCACGTCTATCCCTTTATGACCAGTGTTCCCATCTACTAATGGCTGCTTCCAGCAGGATACCACACCAGATCGCAAAACTTAAACCATCTCAAACTGCTTTCTCGAACATGACAACAGGTTTACTGCACTCAAATGGCCTCTGCAGTCCTTAGACCTCAGAGCACCTTTAGGATGTGGTGGAACAACTCACAGGCATTTGCATCATGGATGCGCAGTTGAAAAAAAAAAGAAAAGAAGATCTAGCCTAATAAAGTGTCCAGTGAGTGTAAGTTTAAACAGATACAGTTTGACATTTTGAGCGGGGAAACTTACAACATGTTACTTAGTGAGCTGGTGGCAGCTGAATCTGTGCAAAATAGGCCACCTTTAATTCAAAGCTGCTAAATGTCAGGAACTGTAAATGTTAAAGCAGGAAACAAAACTGTGAGACCGAGTCTGCGACAGGCAGTAAACAGATTCTTTGTCAGGTTAGTGCCCCTTTAAATTTCTGTTAATTCACTAGTTTTAAGACATAATGAGGAAACGTCAGGACTCGTCGCTCTTGCGTCTGTTAGATGTGTGATTATGAACCGTTCGTAACTAAAAATGATAAAAGTTTATTATTGTAGTGCACTCCGGACTTCATAAATACACCCGGATTACAAAAAGCGCTTCTTTTGTGGCTCAATGGAACAAGCTGTCGCTGTTTTGTCTTTAATTTATTTCGTGTCTTCCTCGGTTTGCTGAACTTAAAAGTCTAAACTGAACATTGAAGGATTCAGATGCAGATGCTCACGGCTCTTCCTGACCCCCCCGAAAAAAGAAAAAATATCAGTGAGCTGCGGAAGACTGAAATGAGGTGGTTCGAACATGCTACTTCTGGATTCTGGAAAACTTGGTACTTCCTACACTTCACAACAAAATCAAAGACTTTAAAATCTGAGTGTGAGCTGATGCGACAGGAATCCAGCTTTGTTGACTTTACTTTCTTCAAATACTCATGGAAAAAATAAAAAAAAAATACCACAGGTTTTTTTGTTGTTGTTGTTGTTTTAGTATTGCTTGATGCGATGAGGGGGAACACCACATTTTGCTGGATGTGGATGTGAGAGAGGCCTTCGAAGGTTCGAAGCGTGGTCCGACTTAGCTGTCTTTGTGTAACGTCTGATGAAGATGGAGATAAAGTGGCTTCTTTGTGAGAAGCTGCAGTTTCTTCCTCTTAAAGTCCGTGGGCTTCTTGTACCTGAAATGAAACACAGGAGCAGTTTTCACTCCACAATCGAGAGAAGATTTTTCTCCAGTTCACGCTGGAAAACGCTCATTGGACGGCGAGACTCACAGCTCAATTACAATCGGCCCGGGTTTGATCTCGTCCATTTCCATGAAGGCAAAACACTTTGTGCTGGTGAACCTCTTTTTGGGTTTGTAGTGCTTGAATTCAAAGAAGATAGCTGCTCCTGGAAAAAACGTAAACGTACCTCAAATGTTAAAGGAGGATATGAGAGAATATGTTTAGACAGACAATTCCAGTCACATTAAATCAAGACTCCTCGGCCTCCTGAGAGATACACCTATTGTATCAATTTCAAATTCCCCTTGTTCCCAAGTTATCGCATTCACAAGATTTTCATGAACATAACCTCTGACCTTGAGATCGAGTTAACTGAGATAAGGACTTGCATGAGATTTTTTAAGCGATACACCCATGGTATCAATTTCAAAATCCTAGGTGACAATATTTCTAAATTTGCAGCAGGTTGCTGTCTGTTCCTGGGCTTGGTTGTGCGTCAGGTTTCTTCCTGTTAAAAGTGAGGTTTTTTTTCCCACTGTCGCCAAGTGCTTGTTCAAAGGGGGGCGTTTGATGGTTGGGGTTACTGTAGGGTCTTTACCTTACAATATAAAGCGCTCTTAGGCGCTGTTGTTATTTGGCGTTATATAAATAGAACTGAAATTAATTGAATTGAATTAACTTAGGTGTCACATAGGTCACAAAGGTGCCACCTATGCAGTAATAATTAACCATTAACTAATAGTAAAGTGTGGAGAATTCACAGCCAGCAAGCGGTCTTCTTTCCTGGCTCCTGCACAAACTACACAGTCAGCTATTCATTCTGGGATCAACATGACTGACAGAGACATCTTTTTATATCTGCTACATGTGAGAAGGACTGCCTGGAGTTTTTGTTTATGTGTAAAAACAGCTTTATTTTCACTGCAGGTTCATTTTCTAGTCGTCCGCTCCTCCCCGCAGGAGCTCTGTTGCCTCTACTCGGAGAACGCTGAGCAAAAGATAAATAAAAAAATCACACAAATTACTTGGCATGCTGTGAACCCAGCGTGTGTCGGGGACTACCTTTTGGTAATTTCTCCACATGTCTCTGGATCTCCACGTCCACACTGAAGTGAATGTACGTGTCTTCCTTTCTGGTGGCCACGGGGGTATCCTGCACCGGGTTCAGATCGACACCGTTTACATCTGCAGCCACAGGAAAAGGCGGAGAGGTTTTCATGTACAGGGGACAGAGAGCGTGGGAGTACAGCTAAAAAGAGGGTGTGTCCAATCTGAAAGCAGCAGCTGTGAAGGTTATAAAAGCAACTCCAGGCCAGCCTGCTGAAGGCGTGCACTGTGGGATCTGTACCTTTGACACTGATGGTCATGTAAGGATCAATGCACTGTCCGGCGTCCTTTAACCCAATTTTTTCAATCCTTATTGTAAGTAGCGTCATCCCAGGCTCTGAGGGTAGCCGTGGCAACAAGGTACCTATAAAAGGGCAAAGGTCAGAAGATATTAGCAGTTAGAACTGGTTTTAAAAACTGGTTTCAAGTTCCAGTTTTACACATTTTGATCAATCCATAGGAATGATGTGTTTAATCCATTCTCCTTTTAGTCCCTATCACTTCCTGATGGATATCTGTCTTTGGGGCTTTGTCTACAGGCAGTTTGCCAGTGAGAAGTTAGTTTACAGAGGTTTAAATCTCTTTAGCTAAATAAAGTTTGAACTACAGCAGGAAACAAAGCTGGCGAGAGGAAATAAAGTGAGCCCAAAAAATATCAAAGCTGTAGCTGTGAACCAAAAACCATCAGCTGAAAGAAGATAAAGACACATTAAAACAGAAGGGAATACAACACAGCCAACGAGCCAATCGACAGTGGAAATAGGAAACACATGACCAAATGATGTTGTCGTTTTGAACCTAATTTGGGGGCAAAGTTTCCCACCGTGCACTGTGGAGTTTAATGGATCTGACTGGCAGTCCTGCACGTGTGTTTTAAGCCCTTGTGACTACTTAAATCAAAGTTAAGGCTCATTTAAAATTGGGGCTGCAAGTAATTGCTGGGATTTGAGCCAAGAAGTCTGCTGCTCCTTGTACATTACTCACATTTATATATAGTTTGAGCTATTGTAAGCACAAAAATATGGGTTGCTGTATTCGCCCCCACCCCGAGAATCTCACGTACTTTTGGTTTCATTATGATGAAATTGGACACAGAATTTATTGTGCTTCTTTTCTGTTGGATCAAATTTCGCAGCATTCTATGTGAACACTTTTAGAAAAGGTCATCAATGACTCTGACTTCTTATAAAGATTGTCATCAGAAGTTTACACGCACTCATCATGGGCATGAATGCCGTGGTAGTTTTTTGGCTTTTTAATGGTTTCTGTGAACTGTTTTTTCCAGGATAGAATAATAGTGCAGCATACAGCTTTAATAACACAAGTTTTAATAGATTGTGCATTTTTTTTCTCATCTCCATAGGGTCAAAGGTATACAAACAGGCTCAAATCTATGCATACATTCGCATACAATCAACGTCTTTTAACTTAGCAAGGCTGAGGCCTTTTAACTTCTCGTTAGCAGTTGTTATTGACTACAACTAGCAGAAAATCTTTGCCGGCATAAAACAAAGATTGATCAAGTTAAAAAGGTCTCTTGGAGAAATTTCTAAACAACTGCAGATTCCTGGATCAAACGACTTAAAACCAGGAACCAATGAGGCGCAAACTTCACATGAACTGGAAACGTCTGAAACACCAGCATCTCTGTCCACGGTGACACAATCATCATAGACTGAGACGATGTTGACCAAGAAAGAAGCTCCTGCTCCAAAACCCACACCGTCAAGTTCAACTGAAATTTGCACCTGCCCACATGAACAAGCCAAATGCCTTCTGGAGAAAACTGTTATGGTCAGACGAGACAGAGATTGAGTTATTTGGCCACAATGACAAAAGGTATGTTTGGGGTCGTAAAGGTGAGGCTTTCAAACCAAAGAAAACTGTACCAACTGTCAAGCATCACGCTCTAGGGCCTCCAAATCCTTCCATCTAACCTCAAATCAGCAGCTAGACAGTTGAAACTTTGTCACAGTTGGGTGTTCCAACAGGACAATGTTCCCAAATGCAAATCAAAACTAGGAAAATGGGAAGCAGGCTAACATTAAGCCCTTAAAATAAACTCCCCAAAGCCCCGACCTATTTTTGGACTACGCTTAAAAGCCAGCTCCAGGAAATCAAGCAATTTAAATAAACTCTACTAATTCTGCTGAGAAGAGTGTTCAAATATCCAATTAGAATTATGCCAGAAGCTTCTTGGTGGTTACCAAAAGCGTCTGCTTAAGGTGCAACTTGCTAAGGGACATTTAACAAAATGTAATTGTAGGTACATGGACCCTGTGTGGATTCGACAAAATACCAAATAAATAAAAATTTGTTCAAGCAATTCTTGCTTTTTTTAAAGTCACTAAAGCTGCATGCTGTACAATCCATCCACCCTGGAAAAATAACAAGTCAAAGAAATTATTAAAAGCCCAAAATTACCATGACATTCATGCCATGATGACTATGTATAAACCTCTGAACACAACTGTATATTTAGAGTTTTCAAAACCTCACTTTGGAATGATGATGGAACAAGGAGATGTTAGGTTGGGTATAACACATCCTCTGAGGACAGAAATGATCTGTACTCTAATAAAGGAAATATTTCTGATTTTAATAAATGAGCTCTGAAAAAAACTGTTTGGCCAAAGCTGATGGAATCAGGCTACCCTGATCAGTGGAAAAGCTTTCTGTTGGTGAAAGAGTGAATCATTAACTTCACCTTCCAGTCACATATACACATCTAGTTCTAAAATTAACTCTGAATGAGGCAGGATTATTCACAGTCGTGCAATAGAGGACAGACTCAGACGCCTTTCATTCAGAAGCTGTACCTTGCATAGCTGCTAATGAAGCAGGCGGGAATGAGCGGTGAAGCCATGCACGGCACCAACAGAAAAGACAAAAAACAAACAAACACACGGTCAAGCGATCCTCCAAAACATGACAACATGTAACAATGACATGTGAACTCAAGCAGGTGATAAACAGGTGCAACACACCAGGAGCTCGTGGCGGAAAAGCTTCCGTTGAACCTGCTCCTGCTGTGGCATCCTCCTCCTCTTCCAGCTCGAGGTTCTCCTCTTCACCTGGAGCAAAGATTTTCCTGATGGCAAGGAACACAAACCCGCCCCCGCCCCCCCAAACACCTGATTCATTGGACTGATAAAGTTTACATATCCCTGTAAGGAAAATATTTAAAGCTTGGGACCCCCTTCACAGACACACTTTTTTTGGAGACCTGAAGATAAAATTATCAACGCTTATGTGTGATTACATGACTCATGTTGATCTATTAGTTATTCTTTTATTGTATTAATTCACAAAAATCTGTAAATCCAGTAATGCTGAGACACAATGACACATGCAGCACGAGCCCAAAGCAGTAATAACACCAGTGATGGATTTTTACCTTAACGGCACCGGCTGAACATCGAATGGAAACTCTTTGTTGTAGGTGAGTACATTTCTAATTACTGTTGAAGAAAAAGGAGTTAAGTTGATTATATCACTATTAAAACAAGTCAGAATATCCAGTAAATTGTCCATCAGTGTTTTTCCTTCATAGAGAAATTGTTTCCACAGGCCAGAGCAAAAGGAAAAAAGAAAAATCACCAGATCAACATTTTAAATTTGTCTTTCGTTTACTAAAGTGTAATAAACACTTGTTTGCAAAATGCCCAGAAATGCATGTAGAGTTCTGTCAAATAAGGCCACACGGTTTCAGCACCTTTACTGTACACACACCGATCATGTTTTTCTGCAGAGTCGCCCCTTAGAGGCCCATTTCGAGCCAGGAAAAAACCCAGTCATACACTTACTGGTTTCCAGTTTCTTCAGGTCTTCTAAGTTGAACTCTTCCTTTGACTGAGTGCACTGAAGAAACCCAGACAAAAGATATGTTCAGTATTTGTTTTTCCTCATGAAATTATATAATTTTTTATAGCGCTGTGCAAAAGTCTTGAGCCACCCCTAATTTATTCATAATGGGAAATAGAAATGTGTGTAAACATACAGCATACAAGGCAAAAACAACTGTAACGAGCTTGAAAGTCAAGATTTATGATCACTTTTATTCATCATGAACTGACGTCTCTTAGTCGAGCTTTCTTATGGTTTCTTTAGGTACAGCTCTCCAGGCTTCTTGAATGACATTTACAGCTCTTTCTTGGAAGTTGGTCGTCTTCTGTTCAATGTGAGACGATCTCACACTTATCTCACATTAATGTTGAGGTTCAGGCTCAGGGGAGGTCAATCCATGACTGACAGTGACTCTTTGTGTTTCCTTATTCAGGAATACTTTTCCTGCATTGGCAGTGTGTTTGGGCAGAAAAACAAAGCCATTATCAAACACTTTCTGGACGGACCAGAATCTGATTGTACTTGTCTGTGTTCTTATTCCATCGATTTTAACAAGATCCCTAACACACACTGGCAGAAACGCAGCCCCAAATCATTACAAGGTTTTACAGATGGGTGTAGACACCCACCGCTACACCTCTCTCCTGACCCCTTCTATACTTACCGATGATGATTTGAACCAAAAATGTCAAACTTGGATTCATCGCTCCATAAAACCTTTTGGCACTGATTTCGAGTCCAGTTCTTGTTTAATTTGGCATCCCTCAGCCTTTTCTCCCCGTTTCCTTTCCTTAAGAACGCCTTCCTGACAGCCACCCTTCCACTGAGACCGTTTCTGATGAGGCTTTGTTGAACAGTACATGGCTCAGCTGAAGGGTCAGATGGATCTCTCAGGTCCGCGTGTCAGGTTTTTGATGGATTTTTTCCGGTTTCTTAAGGCTTTGAAGTACTGTTTTGTATTTTAGGCCTCTCACTTCTTTTCTTCTATACTTGACACTTTTCCTTATCTTATTTTTAAGGACACCTTTTCAGTTAATAGCTCTTTGGGAATCACTTAGTCCAACAAACACAATTTTATGCCTTTTAAAACTCAAAGTGTCTAAAGATAACATTTTAAATCATTTATTTGCTAAGTTGCCTGTTATGTGTAGATACAAGACCATTTTATCCCTCGAATTAGGTGCCTTTTTATGCTTGAATGAGTCACAGGTTAGTGTTAAGTGACTTAACAAGGAAAAACTTCCCTTTGGAAATGGTCAGGTACAAGGAGTGGACCTGACCATTGGCCAATGTCCAAAGACAAACTTTGAAAGACCTTCAGAAAGCCTGGAGAACTATTGCTCAAGACCACTTTCAAAAGTGTCATATACATAAGTAAAACTGCTGATGCTCAAATTTTACTTTTATATAATAACGATGACCTCAGCATCTCTGAAAACCTGGATATGGCCTCCTTTTTGTTGCTACTAATCATGCAGACTCCTATACAAACCTGCAAACTGGCACTTCTCATCTCCAGACATGTTGCAATCTTTGCCAGAGTTTTCTTTAAAAGAAAAAAAAACACTCGTTAGTTTAAGTAAAGTGACAGACACTCCGGTGCAGAAGCTGCAGGCGGATGTAATGATTACCTTCTGCTCTTCGGTGAAGTCTGATGAATTTGTTGACTGGACTTCTTTTTGCAGTTGTCTTGCCAAACTAAACGAACCCACATGAAACACAGTTAGACGCGTTAATGATTCACTGCAAGACCCTGCAAGACTCCTATAAGGTAAGGTGTGTGTCTGTGCGCCCCCCTGCGGACAGTAGAAGCCGCTGCAGGGATCTAGATTTTTGCATTGTTAGTGCAGTTTTAAATAAACTATTAACTGGGAGAGAAGCTGGGCGCATTTTAAGGAAATTGCCAAGACAAAGATCTGGTCTGAGAAGCAGAAACCATTCCTCACTCAGCAGATGAAACCCACCCATAACAATGAGAGGGTGTGGCTGACTGTTTCCCAACACTCTGAGGAATACTGGCCCCTTTCTGCATTGCATGACACATAATGAAACAGACTGCTCGCAGCTCCGACCGATTTTCCATGACAGGCTACATGGACGGACTCTCCCTTAAACTCTAAAGTGCTGCTGTGGATGCATCAGGCAACACATCTGCTCCCCACTGCAACAACTGCCACATCACGTCATGGATGGTAGCGTTTATTTACTGCTCCGAGAGCTGACTGACAGCACACGGGCTAACTTCTTGCACCTACTGTCTCCTACATGTTTCCCTGCAGATTTTAGGGACAGGCGACCCAGAGAAGGGAAAAATAATAATAAAAAGAAGAAGAAGAAGAAGAAGAAGCACAGCGCCCGGACTGCGTTTGGGTTAAACCGGCGCTGTGGACACACAGGACACACATGTTGAATGCAACTTACATTTGGTACTCATCTATAGCCTCCACTAATTGTCCCCACGAGTCAAAGTCTGTGCCTTTCTTAAAACTGGCGTGCCATTTCTGAATAGTCTTGTTGACATCAGACATGTTGGCGGGGCGGATACTCGCGGCGCTCTCAGGGCAGCATAGCCGAGGAGGAGATTCATCTACGGGGCTTCAGCGGCAGCGGACTCGTCGGCCAGGTCATCTGCTGTCCAGAGGCGCGCGGATAGACCGGTGACACTCCGACCAAGCCCTTTCTGCCTGCTCACCCTAATATCAGCGCATCCGCAGGAGAAAGGAAGTCCCGCCTGGAGCTCGGGGTGCGCGCGTTTCGGGACTCGGGGTCGCCCGAATGGACGAAGAGCACCGCGGCGCGTTTGAGGTTTGAGTGCTGCGGGGAGAAAGAAGAGCTATTTTATTTAAAGGTGCAGGGATTTTTTTTTTCACCAGCAACAGTTATGAAGCAGGACTACAGTTAAAATACTGCAAAGTAACAGTGTTCATGTTTGGTTGCTTTTTTTTTTAATGTATTCTCCACTTTTTCTTTTCTTTTTTTTTCTTTTATTTTTAGGTATAAGCATCTTTCACTACACTGTTTTGAATTTTAAAAAACAGTAAACACAAGCTCCAACGAAAAAACCCCCAAATAATATTTATAATAAAATACAGTATGATTGTGACTGTGTAATATCAGTTTTATTTATATAGCACCATTCCTTACACTTATACTCAACGTGCTTACCAAAAGAGATCAAAACAAAATAAATTATAGACGTCTACAGTGTCTTAAGGCAATACAAAATGCAAGCTAACAAACACAAACGTATTATATGTAGGAATAATTAAAAGGTTTCAAGTTAAACATGTGTTATTACAACACTAACAAGGTCCACATGATTACTTTTTATTATAAAATTTAAAGTGTTATTTATTTATTTATTTATTTATTTATTTATTTATTTATTTATTTGTCTTCATGGTTGCTCAGTCATGCAGGCAATGAAATCCCAGACCTTATTAGCAACTCTATAAACAGTATATTCGCATTATGTCAATACACAGTTTAGAATGAAACCTGCAGTCAGCTAAGACTGAAGTTACTTGAATGAGTGACAAAACGTTTCCCGCACGTAAAACTCTACGTCTTGTTTTGTCCCTACTGTAATATGTTCATGGACACCGTAATATTTCTACTTTGGGTCTGCAAAAGCTGAATAAATTTTGAATTAATAAAAAAAAACTAAATGACTGATTCATGGGCTGTCCAAAGATAAGCGTTGAAGCACATCTGTGGCCTTTATTTCGAAAGAAATCGAAATGTCTTCCGGTTTCTCCCAGTATGTCGGGATGTGGCGGAGGAGCTGAAACAGCGCAGCTAGTGGTGTCCTTTCGGACGACTTGGCCGCTGACAGAATGAGATAAGATGGATAAAGAGACGGCGGCGGATTGCTGTGCGGCTGAAGACGATGAATATCCGAACTCGGAGGTTTTTTGTCTAATGAGAGTCGGGAGGAACTCAGACTGGCTTCGCTTGTTCGAAAACACAGAGGTGCAGCTTGCTAATGTTAGCTAACGTGCTATATTTATACTAACATGAAGCTTGCTAAAGTTCGCGGCAGATTCCAGTTTACATGTTGGGTGAACATTACCCCCAATTTATGGTTAATAATTTAGAAGTGAATTAAGCTGAAGAGTGTCCCTGTCCGTTTTTATAAAACCGGAGAGATGCAGACTGGAGCTAACTAACATGTTTATTTTTGGCTGTGCAGATCACCATTGGACGTGGTGTGGATGTAACCTACCAACTACTGTCTCCCACCTGTCCCCTGATGATCTCCAGACTGCACTGCACTTTCAGGCAAAGTGAAGACGGCCACTGGACAGTGACAGACAAGAAGGTGACAACGAGCTTTATTGTGAAATATATTTTACAGCTGTGCTTGAGGTCTTTGGTACAAGTCCTGTGCAGGGATGGGCAGGACTTTCTCTAAGGGAGGCATGCTGACGTGGATAAAGTAAAAAGAGCCACACGAAATTAAAACATGATGCGTATATTACTAAATTATGCCAAACCCCATTAGTTTGCGAATATCTAAAAGCTAAGAATGGGTTCATGTTTTAAAATCCACCAGTATTATGTTGGCATTTGGTGAAGTTTTGAGTCAGTCTGGTTTACTGTGACATAAAGCCATAAATACACTTGAGCATCATTGTCATTGTCAACTTTTTGATGTATTTATGTGTTCATCACAAAAAAAGGATGTCAGGGAATGCCAACTTTGCCCATTTGTGTTGTAGGAAGTTTATGTTATTCTGTATATCTTTTCGTGGTATTTATTTGTCACGCACATCTTTTATAATAATGGCAAAATAAGTATTGCAACAAGTCAAACTGTGCAACAGATACCACAAATTATACATAGACAAATAGCAAAAGTTTCAAACCCTTATAACTCTAGCAACATAAGATGAAAGGTTAACATCAATACCATACTAATCATATACTGTTTTATGTTCTGAGGTACACTAAAATGCAGAAGGCCAAAGGTTCAGGACCTTCAACTGCAACATCAAATCACATTAGATGTTAGGCAATGAAAATGTGAAATAGATTTAGTTAAAGCGCCAATATTTTATCATTACTATTTAATGAACATTTCCCCAAAGATTGTTAAGACATTGTGCATCCTTATGCAAACTTTCCATGCTATGGTATTTTACTTGTAGTGTAAATTACTTCATCTGCAGTTTTGCCTTTTTCTTCCTTACTCAGTGAATGAAATCTAGTCTGTTTTGGCCTTTAACAAGTGTGTTAAAGTTCACTGTCAGCACTAAGGTGGGATTTGATAAACTTCATTATAAGAATGGCTGTTTACGATAAAGTTAGATTCAAAGAGGACCAACATCTTCTGTGCATGCCTCCTTATGTGTTGAAAGTTCTCCTTTTTGAGAGAAGAATTCAAATCCAGCGGTGATACTGACTCGAAGTTAAGATAAGATAAGATAAAACTTTATTAATCCCTCGGGTGGGTTCCTCTGGGAAATTCGGTTTCCAAAAAAGCACAGCACCGACAGAAGTTACAAGTTACAGAATATTATATATATATATATATATATATATATATATATATATATACAAAGACATATGTAGATAAAATATACAAAGGGGATAAATAGAATAAATAGGAATAAAAATAAAAATACAAGTGAATTGCACATTTCAAGTGTGGAAGTCTATTGCACCGTTGACTATTAACAAAAATATTGCACAAAAGGTAATTGCACAGTGAAGTGAAGAGGCACTACAGCTTAGTTGTTCCCCCCTCCTTTGTCCTCCTGTTTTCCCTCCCTCTCCCCCCCAGAGAGGAGTTCTCTGCAGTAGGGAATCAAAAGTGCAACAAGCATCAGTTATGTGTTCATTTTTAGCACTGACTCATGCAACACATCCTGGTGTACAATACAATGGAAAAATACCAGTTCCAGTAATGGGTTCATTTCAGTGTCTTTATCTGGGATCTGCTTTAAAAAGTCCAAAATTTCTCTCTGTCAGCTCTCGGTTGTAACGCCTGTCGGTTTGTTCCATTTCAGCCTCAGCCTATCCGCGTGCAGTTCATGAATAAATCACTCTCTTTCATACTTGCTTTCATTTTGCTTTCTGAACTCAACTATGTAGTCTTTGGTAATCTCATGTACAAAAATTAGTAACTGCTCTGTCGCCCATCCCTTTTGTATGTGTCTCTGAATGAAGCTGTGGTGGGGAACGTTAACGTGGACATGACCTACAGTTTGAACGGCAGAATGACATCATTGTAAAATGTTGCATGTTTGAAAAGAGTTTCGGTGTCCTGGACACGAAGGAGTGGAATCACCTGCTGAGACGGCTCCTGAAATTGTTTCAGTGTGAGAAAATATCCTTAAACAGTTTACTCTCCACCATGTGTAAATGTCTTGGAGACAGGATGTTTAAGTAGTGTAGGCTTGTTGTGTGAACATCCCGTACAAGACACATGGACTACAAACAATCCACGGTACCTTCGTGACATCTGTCGACCACCTCTGTCATGCCACCACATGGAAATGACTCCTGTCTCCCAGCTGGGATATGGCTCTGGGTCACACCAGATGCTACAAAGTCCATGAAATTTAGTGGGTCACTTAATATTTGCATGTTTGGCCTTTCAGCCGTGTGATGAGTTTATATTTATCCATAAATGCCTTTTTACAGTCCTGTTATTTCCAGCAAATGGCAATATGTCTGAGCTTAAGTTTGGGCATTTGTGACTTTAAAGTACATTTAAATTCTCAAGTTAATTCAGTTTTAAATATGTTTCTGTACCAGTGTATTATATTGGTTCTGTCTTTTTTCCTCAGAGTCTTAATGGTGTTTGGGTGAATGGAACTCGTCTGCCTTCCGATGAAGCCCATCAGGTCAGGCTCGGAGACTCCATACAGCTCGGAGTTCCTGTAATTGGAAACAAAGCAGAGTTTGACTATGTCGTCGTCCAGAAGCCCCTCAGAGACATTAAACGCTTCCTGGCAAAGAAACTGGTAGAGCGAGTAACTTCAAAATCTGCCCACATATCCAAGAAGCCCAAGAGGAAATTGACCATGGAAGAAGTGGAGCCATCTACCTCGAAGCCCAAACTCTACCGCTGCTCTTCTGCAGACAAGTCCTTGGCAGTGCCCTGCCCTTTATCTCCGCTAAAAGGTCAGCAGCGACTCAGTCACATAAAGCCAGAGGGAACCAGACCTGGCAGAGATGACCATCAAGCAGAACGACCTTCAGATGGCTCCAGTGCTACCCGTGACTTTGACAACTTGCAAATGTAAGCCAGAGTAACAGCAATATAAGAAACAAATGTACCCAGTAATAAGAGAGTGAGTGAAAAATACTACTCTGAAGTTTTGTTTTCCTTGTTTATTGTCTGCAGGTATAGTCAGAACATTCTGCTCTTAAGGGAGCAGGTGGATAACACCCAGAGGCAGGTCGCCTCCCTGGAGGGGGAGCCCCGACAGGCTGACCCGCTCAGAGAGGAGCAGGTCAGGGAGCTGCGGGGTCAGCTAGATACACTCAGAGCTAAAATGCACAGGATGGAGACATTGGAGAAGTCTTTTAGTGAGACTAAAAGGCTGCTAGAGGTGAGTTGTTTTTTGTTTTGTTTTATTGTAGTGTCTTTTATGTACAGGAGTTCCTTCATTAGCACCCATTTTAAAAATAGCCTCTGTTTGTTGTCTTGTTGTTACTTTTTTTTTTAAAAGCTCCTACAAGTGACAGTTCATGCTTGATTGGCACTGCTTTGTAAGCTGCTATTTTAAATCAAATCTGTCATTAAATTTTAGTTATTTGACAGCCAGCAGGCCTCTGGTGTGAGTGTCTTTGTCTCTTTTCCCACTGTTATTATATTTTATCATGATTGTATGTGAGTATGCATTCATATTGGGGGGTAATGTGTCTTTCTAGTCCTCTGCTATTCCAACTTGACTTGTTGCAATAGCACCACACTCAAATTCAGTGAGCTCTCTTGAAAGGTCCATTCTTTCACAAATACCAAAGATTAAGCAGTGTGGGCCCAATACTTTTGCACCTATAATCCAAAGAATACAATTTTTGCATAAATAATTGCAAGACTCAAATATTCTCTTTCACCTTTTTATGCTTGTAGGAGCAGAAAACGCAGCAACAAGAGGAGCTTTTAAAAAAGCAGCTTGAAGAGGCCCTGCAAGAAGTATGTAGGATCAAACTAATATGTGTGCAGTAGCTGTTATTATTTAGAGTGCTTGCATTTTGGTAAAGCAGAATACGTTTTAATATGTGAATTTGTTTTCCACAAACCCTTAGCAAAAGAAAGTGATAGGTGAACTTGCGCTCTCCCGACAAGGCTTTGAAGAGATTCTCTTGGCCAAAAACAAGGAGTTGGAGGTGACAAAGGTATATTTAATTAATGCATTTATTTTTTTCCCTTCACATATTTCCACCTGCTTTTGCTTTCGGGGCTTCACTCCATTTCATCTGTTACAGGAGGAAAAGGAAAAGGCAAGAGCCCAAAAAGAGGAAGTAGTTACACAAGTGACCGAAGTGCTGGAGAACGAGCTTCAGTGCATCATCTGCTCAGAGCTCTTCATTGAGGTAGAACTGATTACAGTTTAAAAGCAATTATTATGAAACTTATTATACGTTGTTTTGTCTTTGAGCTGATTTGTATACTGGACGTCTCTAAATGTCATCACCTCGGTTGATCCCCTGCAGGCCGTCATTCTGAACTGCGCTCATAGCTTCTGCTGTTACTGCATCAATCAGTGGCGCAAAAAGAAAGATGAGTGTCCCATCTGCCGGCAGGCCATCCAGTCTCAGACCCGCTGTCTGGCGCTGGACAACTGCATCGACCGTATGGTGGAAAACCTGAGCCTGGACATGAAGGCGAGGCGGCAGACCCTCATCTCTGAGAGGAAAGGTGAGAGGTGCGTTAACAGTGGTGTCCTACATCAAATACAGTCAGAGATGCATGCGTGGCATTATGACGTCTGCTTTCACTTACAAACACAAACCACTCAGAGTAAGTTTTCCTTGTTTCAGATAAGCGAGCTGTTGACCGTGAAGTCATCAGATCAGGTCAGTGGAAAGCAGTGAAATGTTTCCTTGATGCTGTTGAGTCCAGTAACAGAGTCGGTCGGCTTATTTAACGGGGAGGAGTTCAGTAGTGTGTCATCTGTGGGTGTCTGTGGATTTATATGCTGATGTCACTTTTTAGTTCATAGTGAAAAATAAAACTTTGTTCAGTCCTATGAAAAACTGAGTGTACCCGATGATTCAGTGGCTTATAGCTTGTAGTCATTTAGCAGCAATAACTTGAAGTAACCATTTTCTGTAAGACTTTAAGTCTCTCACATTGTGGAGGAATTTTGACCCACTCTTCTTTACAGTGTTGCTTAAGTTTATTGAGGTTCGTGGGTATTTGTTTATCCAAAACTCTCTTAACGTCCCACTGTAACATTTCAGTTGTTTAGGTTTGGACTTTGGGCTATTGCACCTTAATTGTTCTTTTTCACATACAGTTTGTTGTAGTTTGCTGCTGTGCTTGTGATCATTGCTTGTTGCATGACTCAGTTTCAGCCAAGCATTAGCTGTCAAAAAATGGCTTCACATTCTATCTCGATTGCCTTGGTACACGGAGGATTCATGGTCGACTCAAAGACTGCAGGGTGCCCTGGTCCCGTAGCTCTAAAACAACCCCAAATCATCACCCTATAGCATCAGGTGGGGTTGTGATGAGGAGAGGTGGATTTTTCAAACACAAGATGGCAGCACAATGAAGCATTTTCTCTGTATTAAAATTGCAAAAAAATTGAGCTTTCCTACAGAAGGAGCTACAACATTATGTATAGTTGAGTTAGTCTATTAATGTGCGGTATAGTGGTGGTGAAAATGAGCATCGTCTGGTCCTGATGTTGGTGGTTTTCGTTTTCATTGGGTTTGTTTCCAATTTGAAAGACAGAACAATGCTGATCTCATCTTTTTAAAGTCTGACAAAGAGCTCGAGAGTCCCTCTTGAAATGTTTGCAAAATGCAACTTTTTGCCTTTTTGTGTTTCACAGCAGCTGAATCTGCAGAGGTGATGGTGATCCCCGATGATGACAGTAGCAGCAACAGCAACAGCGACAGCGATAGCAGCATGGTGTCCATAGATAGCAGCCTCAGCTCCGTGTTGTCTGTGGACACGGACAGTAGCATCCATTTGGAGTCCAGCTCTCCGTACAGCGGATACTCTGATGACAGTTCTGATGAAGATGAGGATTAGCCCCTTTTTCTTCTCTGGGCTGTAATATGGAATTAGACTTTTCTGCTGTTGAGTTTTGCTTTTCAATGGAATGTTCCCGGGACATTTAGGATAGAGGATGCAAAGTTTGGTCCAGGAAGGTTTATGTTTAGTTTATATTTTTTGTAAAATAATCATTTGTGTTGTCCTTATTTTCAACTAAATGAATAAAGTTTATTCATATGCATTTCAAGTTCAATTTCTGTTTCCTTATATTTCAAATAAACCTGGGAATTCAAACTTTTGTCAGTGGCACAGAAATCCTACTAGAATGTTTTCTGGGACTCAGTACTAGCCATGCTTCATACTTTAACAATAGTGATTTGTCTTTTTTTTATGGTGCCACCAGCACTAAGGGTAATCCTCTCATTTTTCCTTAAGTATTTTGATTCGTCCATTATGACCAAACACTTGCAAATTTAGAGCTCAACCAATAGCTGCAGGTGTGCTGCGTGCGTTTAGTGATATATGTTTTACTTCTTTAACATTCACTGACCCAGGTAACTAAAACTTCTGCTGTGTTTTGAAAGTTGTCACCTTGGTGTTGAGTTACATTCGCAAACAATCTCACAGTTCAAACAATGTGTTTAAACTGTGTTTAAGCAACAAATGTTTAAAGCTGGTACCACAGCAACATCAGCCCCTTATGACCAGACAACTATTGTGTTATCAAAAGCAGATACAAGCAGAAAAATGGGATCTAGTGGCTCTTTTATGCTTTGGAAAAGGGATGTTTAATTAGATTAGAATAGAAATATCCCTTATTGTCCCTCATTGGGGAAATTCAGGTGGTCCAGCAGCAAAGTGATAGGCAGATGGAGCATTCAGATAAAAAAAAAAAAAAAAAAACAATTCACAACATAATGACAGAAAATACTGTGGAGTTATTAAGTTATTTAAAAAAAAATTAATTATTAAAAACAGAAAAAGAAAAAAACTGCAATTAGGAGACCAACATCACAGCAAGAAGATCCTGGGTCCAAATCCATCTTGTATGGTCTCCCTGTGCCTGCCTGGCTTCTTTATGGGTACTCCAGCTTCCTCCCCCTGTCCAAAGAAATGCATGTTATCTTAACTGGCTGACTGTGAATGGTGGTCTGTCTCTCTATGTTAGCCTCGGGATTGGCTGACAACCTATCAGGACCCTGCCTTTCAAGTGGGATAGAGTCCAGCCCCCTGTGACCCTGAATTGGATAAGGGGAAGAGAATGGATATATACAGATGGATATAAATCTCCTATGATGAAATATTTCTATGCTGATGGGCTGCAGCACAGTTTATAATGTGGTAATGCTGTAATAGTAACACTTTCCAGAGCTACTCTCATTTATTATAGCCTGCCATGGTTTCTGGCTGTGAGTCAGGGATTAGAAATCAGGAGAAGATCTGCTAACTGAACCCCAGTAAACTGAATCTTATATAGAAGTGTTGAGATCAAACATAATCTCCTTCGTCAGCTTTGTTGGTTCAGTTTGTTTTTCCATTAAAAGAAAAAGAGGTAAAAGCACATCAGTGCTGGTTAACTAGCATAAATCCATTAAGCTTTTTGTTCTTCAGTTGGAAAACATCCTCCTGCATTTAATAGGTTAACAAAACTAACAAGTCTCAGTGTGTTAGAAAAAATAAAGGCAACATGTTTTTAAAACAACATACTGTCATTTGTTTTCTGTGGCTCCCTGCCTTCAATTCATGCCCTGAGTCACCTGGGAGTCGCCCTGCCTTGCAGACAGGCTGTGGAGCTGGGAGGCTTGCAGAAAACTCTGGCAACACTCCACAGTTTACCTCAGCTCTCACTGCTTCAGCCTCATATAAACAAACAACTGAATGACTTCAAGTCTTAACATAGTGTGGGAATTTTCAGTAGCTTCGCGTGATTCATAGTTGCTGAGATTATGTTTCTTTTTTTAAAATTAGGATGTTTACATGGGCTGTTGAAGTGCACAGGCCGATATTTAAAGGGCACCACTTCCAAAAGGCTTTATTGTCATCATGACCCTTGACCATTAGAGCTGTCATCTGAAAAAGATCATGAGATCATGAGTTACTTCACAATGTTACACTTCTAAATCTACCAGCGGTGGGCGTCACATTTAAAAATAGATTTCCATCTTGGAAAGAAGCACTTTATTTTGCTAAATCCTTCTATCTTTTAGTAATTAGACAATAGACACACGCTCTGTTGCCTGGTAACTAATGCAACAGCTCCTTGGGATCTGAAAGAAAATGAAAGAGAGATGGCACCGGCTGCTCCGGTGCAAATGCACACAGTCTTCAGACTGCAGACAGACAGCTTTGATCCTGTGTTAACTCCATGGCCTGGCTTTGGTTGAGGTCTTAATTGCACTATAATCACTGCATCTATCTAATTCTCCTGAACTAAATCACTTATTATCCCTGAGAAACAGCAATTATTCAGGAAAATGTATAAGCAAATATCCTGCCGCGCTGCACTATTTGTTAGGGGGAAAAGGTTGATTCCAATGTAAATATTCACACATTCTTAAATTAATTATTATTATATCTTAAAAAATAAAATGCTTACATTGCCCAATGCTTGGATGGTCAATGCATTACCAGAAAGTAAAAGTAAAAGTACCCAGGCATGTTATTCTTTCTTTTGCATCTTCTGATTCGATACCTCTGGCAAACAATAGGGTTGAATAGCTGGTGGGTGGGGCTTCTATGCTCATAGCCAGAACTGTGTCCATAAGAGAAACATTAGGGATGCCACTCTCCACTGTCATCACAGAGCTAAGAGTTAAAAGTAATAATTAAAATCGTACTTACAAAAGCCTAACTTGCTCATACACTCTTTACCTTAAATTTTGTCCTTGTTTATTACGATTTTAATAAATTATTGGAAATGTTTTTTGTTTTTCTCATTTCTCTTGTTTGCTTCATGCCAAAACACCAGAGATGCCACTCTGATCAGTAAACATGTGCACCCCTTATGTGGTGCAGTGACAACCCCTCCCTTCGAACACTGTGATTCACTCCACAGAGAGCACTGGGACAGCAGCCTACAGAGTGAGTTTGCCTTCTGTGCTGTGGATGCCTGATGTCACGCCAGTCCATTAAAGCCGGAGTACGAGGGACGTGTGTGTCTGTCAGACCGCGTTACACGAGGACGACAGTGATGGACTGCCTCGGGGCTACAGTTGGAGCCTCTCGTTCCTCCATCCGAGCTGCCATCCGACTCCTGGAAGCAACCTCACGATGCCAGTAACAGCTATCTAACTGTTACTCAGTCACGCTCTCTCTGCCCAAGCATATGGGGAGCAGAGTCAGGATTGCAGCATCATGTACCTGCTTTCATCCATGCTTGAATGTTACACAACTGATGAAAGCTGATGAAGTCCACAGATGATTAATTCAAGGAACAAATTTATCCTGCATCTACTTGGTATTTGATTCGGGCACTTTAAAGCAAAGATTCACACAAATGTATGAAATTAAGTGTTACATCTTTCCACTGCATCAAAGCAGCAAGGCTACACACTCTCGTTCCGTCTTTACAATGCCAAAATGCTTTTCAGACTATGAAAAAAGTGTAATTTGTGGCTTATGTGATAACAGTGGTGTCAAGTTCAAACATCTCATTCTCTCAGTGCAATTAGCTCCTACAGCCGACTCTAATTTGTGACTCCATCTCTAGCCATGTAAAATAACTTGGCTTTAAATGATGTTTTGCTTAATAACAACCATGAGTCCCTTAAGGTGGTATTTACAGATTTCTCACCTCCTACACAGTAGCCTTGCACCTGTTTTGTGTTGCTTGTGAGACAGATGGATCCACTCCAGTGTGCTCTTTTCCAAAAGCCCCATGGTCCAGACCCAAGGTCCATCTGGCAGTTTGGTGGCTTCTGAGTATTTCACAGCATGATCACTGCTTCCTCAGATGCAAACCTAAACACAAAGCACTCGTTTCTCTGTGAAAATAAAGCTGTGGTTGTATAAATACTGGATGTTATTTAAACATGCGATTTGTTCCAGGTAGCTTTGATTCCCAAATTAAGCAACTTATGATTGTACTCTTCTTCTCTTTCTACAGCTCATTGTTATTATTATTAATATTATTATTAGTGGTAGTAGTAGTAATACTATAGCTTGTCATTGTCTGTGTTGTGTATTTAAGAAAAACTGTTTCATTTTATGAAACTCGGAAATTTGCTTTCCCGAACATATACTGGTGACTCACAAAAATGAAAATGATTTCCATGTGAAATGCGTACTTCCATGTGTCTTACTAAATTTTGTATTTATTTTTTTGTCCCCTAAACACAGCAGTAAACAGTATAAACATTACGTTTATACGTACATCGAGGTATCGGTCAACATTCAGAGTAAAAACTCAAATTTCCCAGAGACGTTAAAGTAAACTCACTGCGTTCCGTTCCCATGGGAACAGATGAACCCTAAACCAGTACTGCAGGTATGTTAGCATGTATACGACAAGGATTAGGCTGTGTATATCTAACTAAATGACATGAAACAAATATTAAATAGCTCCGTGAAGAAGTTTTTATTCGATAGCTATAACAGTGGTGGGACTACATGCTCTTAAGCTAACTATGTAAGATACCGTATTGGCCAGAAGCTAGCAACTTCTGCCCAACTTCAAAAGCAACTCAATAGCCCAATAGCTGAGCTAGTTAGACTCACCATATAACTACAATTGAAAATATAATATCTGTCTATGAAGGAAACTTTAAATGTGTGATTTATTTATTGACTTATTCTTTTTTATTATTCATTATTTATTTATTTAGTCCACTTCTGGCTCTTATTTTGTAAAATTACTGTAATAACTTTGTTCGAACATTGTTAGGAAATAAAAACTGCACGTAATCGCAAAATGTAATCAAAGTAAGTGAGTTCGTTAACTGAATTTAAACTAAGCTGATGCAGTTTATAAATTATTATTTTATTTATTAAGGGGGGAAAGCTATTTGAACCTACCTGGCCTGCCTGCCACCCCGTTTGTTAAATTATTATTTTAACCACATTTTCAGAAAGCTGAGTTCAATTTTCTATCCACACCCAGGACTGATCACTGCAGTGATCATTGTAGTAGACTAAAAGACCACAAAAAGTAACACACCATGCCACGGTTGAAAAAAGCTGTTGAGAAACAAAGTCATTGAGATCTATCAGTCAATGACAAAGCAATTTCTAAGACTTTGGGACTCCAACAAACCACAGTGAGAGCCATTATCCACAAATAGACAAAACTCGGAATGGCGATGAACCTTCCCAGGAGTTGCCGGCATAGCAAAGTTACTCCAAGAGGACAGTGACGACTCATTCTGGGCAAAATGGCACTCATGGGAGAGTTCCAAGGAGAAAACCCCCGCTAACAAAAACGACACAAAGGCTCGTCTCGCATTTGCCAAAAAATACCTTGATGATCCCCAAGACTTTTGGGAAAATATTCATCCAAAATTAGGGCCCAAATTTATCCACATTGATGTGAAAGACTTATTGCCAGTTACTGCAAATGCTTCATTGCAGTTCTTGCTTCCAAGGGTTGCATAACCAGGTATTAGATTTAAGGGATAATTACTTTTTCATATCACCAGGCTATTTGTAAGGTGATGGGCCAGATAGATTTAAATAGCTTTTTCCCTTAATAAATGAAATGATACTTCATAAAAACTGCATTTTGTATTTACTCGGGCTATCTTTGTCTAATATTAAACTTAATTTGATGTTTTGAAATATGTAAATGTAACAAATATGCAAAAGAGTTAGCAATAAGGAAGGGGGCAAATACAGCACTGTACTTTCCCCATACATTTCACTTAAAGATTTTTTAAGTGCCATGACTCTATATTATAATTCCTCTCTTTATCCTCCAGGGCTAATCTTAGCCAAAGTGAAGATTGCCGTAACATGAGGAGGATCATTGCTGAAGATCTAGAGTGGTCACTGGCTACAGTGTCTAGTTTGTCAAACCTCTGTCTCCAGTGCATAGTGAACAACTTTGAAGGTGGTTTTTAGTATCGTTATTTTCCAAAAGTTTGCAACTCACTTGTAATAAAGGTGGAACTTAATTGCAAAATGTATACCTGTTGCAGAAAGGCCAATATATGAAGACCTTACATCCAGTGAGAAGGACTTCATTCAGAACAGAGTGTCCCTTTCCCTGCCTCTGCATTTCGCAGCCAATGTTTT
The DNA here is from genome assembly GCF_056152115.1 of Neolamprologus brichardi. Classification (NCBI taxonomy): domain Eukaryota; kingdom Metazoa; phylum Chordata; class Actinopteri; order Cichliformes; family Cichlidae; genus Neolamprologus; species Neolamprologus brichardi. The sequence goes on from NC_142118.1 coordinate 14,328,306, forward strand.
CCCAGATGGCGTTTACTGGAAGCGATGCTGTGAGCAGAAGTGGAAAGTTTGTGACGTCTCTAATTACGGCGAAAGCTGGAAACGAATGTTTTTTGAAAGGCAGCTGGAGAACATCGTTGAACTTTTCGTTCCAGGCATAACAGAGCCAAAGACAGTTCTAGACATGGTCACGCTTTGTAAAGACCACATCAAGAAGCTAAACATTGCTCAGCTTCTGCCACCTGTCAAGGAGCCGCAGACGGAGGATGAGGAGCAAGCATCAGAGCTGACACTTGCAAATGAGGATGATAAATCTGGTATGGACCACTTTGACTTTAGGATCTTGCTTGGCAAGCTTACAAACCTGGAAGAGCTGCACTTGGTGTACAAAGTCAAATCATGTGGTATGAACTTTGAATGGAGCATGTTTGAGATGACCAACCGGGACTGTGAGTCTCTTGCCAAGGCACTTAAGTCCTGTAAGAAATTAAAGGTAAGTATTGCATTAAATTACATAGTACCCATTCCAGATATCCTATCTGAAAAAAGCTCCCGCCTGACTTCGTGCAGAAATATATCCCCATTCTATGTACGTTTTTTCCATTTACACAAGCCCTCAAATAACAGGAGTGGGATTGGGTTGAAATCTGGCACCTTATTTTGTTTTCCAGCATTTTGATCCTGCAGGATAGCTGCAGGATATTTTTGGAACAAAAAAGCTCAAAAAGCTACAGCAAAATATCAGTTTTAAAACCCAGGACAAGTGTTGCACTCAAGAGTCAAAATCTATTTGTTTGCTCAATGCAGTTGTTTTTCTGTGACCAACTTTGAGCATCAACATCAAAGGATGTGTCAAAAGTTCTGCAGAAAAAAATGCAAAATGTATTTTGTGTAATATTGTAATATTTTAATACTTGCAATCTATCCATTAATTTTTATCTTAGCAGAGACACGCAGAGCCCAAGGCATTCTTAAGCAGGCCAAGAGATGTAATCTCTCATGTGAGTAATGGGTCTGCCCTGGCACCTTCTTGTACTAGTGGACACCCAAATACCTCACCTGCATCCATTAGGTATCCTAATCAGATGCCAGAAGCCCCTGACCTGGACTTTCAATGTGGAAGAGTAGCAGCTCTACTCAGAGCCCCTCCTGAATGACCAAGCTCTATCTATTTCATATTCCAATACTGATGCTCAAAGTTGATTATAGAAGAAATTTTGCTGAACAAAAAAAAAGGCTGATAAAAAATTTGATCTTATTATAGTTTTTAACTGTTTTTATGTATGTATGTATGGATGGATAGTCCATGTTTAAGTGTCTATCCGAACATCTATTCCATCTGTTTTTCTTCTACTTATCCAACAGAAACACAATGGTATGATGGTACATCTCCCCAAAAAATAAATTTTAATCCGATCAAAAAAGTGCCAAATTTCCAGCATCCACTTTCTACTTTGAGAGCTTGTAGCACTAAAAATGAAGGCAAGCATATTCTGAGGGTGTCCGCGGAGGCACTGATTCATTTTTCAATGTTTACCCATAAAACATTACTTAGCTGATTGTGTGGTGCTGATGCGTAAGCATGTTATTTTTTGTGTGTTGCTTGGAAAGACCCATCACAGGTTCTTACTGTTTCCTCAGCTCTTTAAGCTCCATCTAAGCCACCTTGAGGATAAAAAGTGTCGTTTGTTGGTGAAGTACCTTTTAGACCACACCTCCCTGCGCACTCTAGATTTTTCTCACAACGTGATTGGAGACAGCGGAGCCAGAGCCATCGGCAAATTGCTCACAAAGAGCAAGCTGGAGATCCTTAACCTGTATGACAACAATATTGGCGGCCCTGGGGCCAAGGCTATAGCTCAAGCCTTGTCCAAGAACACAACTCTTGTGTCCCTCAACCTATGTCTGAACCGTCTGAAGGATGAGGGTGGTCAGGCTATTTGTAAGGCCTTGTTGAACAACAAAACCCTACTTCACCTGCAACTGGGAGCCAATGGGGTGACTTGGCTTACTGCGCTTTCCCTGTCCAGTATGTTAGCACAGAATAACACCCTGAAGAGCATCAATCTCTCCTGCAATACACTGGGTGAGGTAAGAGAGCCATAAGTCTACTTTTCGCAGCAAGGAAAACTGCTAAAATTAGAAACATGCTGTCTCAGAAAGATGCTGAAAAAAGTAGTCTATTGTAATTCCTTATTCTGTGGCTGTTTTAATATTGAAAGAAAACTGATTGCATTTCTCCGGACTGCAGAATGCATTTTATCCAAAATGTATAAATTCTGCACCCTAACCATCCTATGAAATTTGCGTTGACAAAGATAAAATTTCCATCAAAACCCTACAACCCTATATTCAAGAAAGCACTAACAGGAATAGAAAGATCGTGTTTCTGCCTTGTTAGTTAATTAAATCCAGAAGTGAATTTAAAATCCTTGTCCGCACATACAAAGTACATACAAAGTCCTGAATGACCATGCCCCTTCATATCTTGAAGACCTTTTGGTTTGATTATTATCCCAACAGAGCCCTTTATGCTCAGAGTTCCTATAATTAGAGACTAAGCCTTGAGCTACGCTATAGTGCCAAACGTATTCGCTCATCTGCCTTCTCACGCATATGAACGTAAGTGACGTCCCATTCGTAATCCATAGGGTTTAATATGATGTTGGCCCACCCTTTGGTGCTATAACAGCTTCAACTCTTCTGGGACGGCTTTCCACAAGATTTAATAGTATGTTTATTGGAATTTTTGACCATTTTACCAGAAGCACATTTGTGAGGTCAGACACTGATGTTGGACAAGAAGGTCTAGCTAGCAGTCTCCAGTCTATTTCATCCCAAAGCTATCAGATTAAGGTCAGGACTCTGTGCAGGCCACTCAAATTCTGCCACACTGAACTCGCTCATCGAGACCTTTATGGACCTTGCTTTGTACAATGGTGCACAGTCATGTTGGAACAGGAAGGGGCCATCTCCAAACTTTTCCCACAAAGTTGGAAGCATAAAATTGTCCAAAATGTCTTTGGTATTAAGAGTTCCTTTCAGTGGAACTATGAGGCCAAAGCCAGACTCATCCATCAGATTGCCAGATGGAGAAATGTGATTCATCACTCCAGAGAACATATCTCCACTGCTCTAGAGTCCAGTGGCGGCTTGCTTTACACCACTGCATTCAACGCTTTGCGTTACACTTGGAATTCACTGAGCTCCTGAGAATGACCTGGTCTTTCACAAATGTTTGTAGAAACAGTCTGCATGCCCTGGTGCTTGATTTTATACACCATGGAAGTGATAGGAACACCTAAATTAAATAAGTTTGGTGAGGGAGTGGATACTTTTGGCAATATAGTGTATCAGGCGACAGACAAACTCTTTAATTTTAAGGTTAGACTTCAAAACTTTCCTTTTTTTCACATGCACATCCAAGTTTCTCTTTTGATTTAACTACGTTCCTAGTGTTGTATTTGGAATCTGGAACCAAGTGCCACCAAGAAAGTGAATCCTTAAAAGACCATTAACAAACATAACATTTTATGGATAAATTGGGCATCTTTGCATAAGAATTAAGACATTTGAATAGTTTCCTTTAAATTCAGACATTCAGTTGATACATTTCTTCTTATTGTCTAGAAGTAGGTCCAAAATTATTTTATTTGCATAGTGCCCTTCTCTTCATCTCGCCCTCTAGGCCCTCTATGCCCTCTATGCCATGTAGGAGGCTATTGCCATCATAGGCTTGTAAAGACCACATCACATCTTTTCATGTAATTTCATGTGTAAAATAATTAACTGATAATTAACTGATTATTCATTTATTAGAACTTTACTCAGCAACAATTAAGGATAGCGTTGAAAACATCCATCTGTCCGAGCTACTAAAGTGTATATGGTTTTTTATTCTGTGATATTATTTCTTCTTTAATTATTTTTGACTGCTGTTTAGACCAAATAAGCTATTTTAATTTAGTCAACATGGCTCATAAACAGTATATCAATAAGTTAATAAAACTGATAATTGATTTTAAAAAAAAGAAAGAGAGGAAGAGTGAAACTGTTATTTTAAGTTATGGTTTCACTGTAACCACTTATTACTTGTTAAATTTGTGACAGTATTGTTACATTTGTCAGGAATGCTGGTTTATTTTGAAAAACTCTCAAAGCATACTCACGCCTGTGCAGACACAGCACAGTGAAGTCCACAGAGCAGCTGTAAAGTACTAGGATTTTCAATTATTCATAGATATGTGTGGGAAAACATGTAATAATGGAAAACTGAGTAAGTGTTGTTTCCCCAAGAGAGGTAGATCTGAATTCCCCCTTCTCATGCTCTCTCTTCTTCGGATTTTAACTGCATATTGTATCTCTGACTGGAATACACTGTGGAGGATCAAAAATCACCCACATAGCAGAAATCCAACATGCAGTACCATCAATATTTTTGACCTTGGTTTCAGAAATAGAAATGTCTGTTTTACAAAAAACAGCAAAAGACTGGTAGCACCAGCAAAGGGGAGCTTATAAAGCGTGCCGTATTTCAAACTGCAAGGTTAGCAGTGAGATGTTTTTTCAAGGTTATTGAGGCCATCAGCAGAGCTTTTAGGTGTGTGTGTGTGTGTGTGTTTGCATTTGTGCAGGTTGGAGGGAACGCTTTGGAGGAGGCGATGTCTCGCAACACCAGTGTGACAGAATGCAGTATCCACCTGACAGACATCGAAGAGCGGAGAGTTTCCGTCATTAACCAAATGGTTTGGAACAACCAGTTTAGAAAACAAGAAACAAACCCAAGAGAGAAGAATACTGAGAATGCCAACTGATGGTTTTTATAATATAAACCTATCTTTATCAGCCGTCTGTCTTTGCAATAGATGAACGTATTCATCTAAAACCACAATAAACGAAAATATGCAGCAAAATTCAACCAAATTTGCTCTAAAGCACAACAGATGTAAGTGAGCCCTACACTAATTCTAACGTGAGAAAAATGCAGGATATGATGTGTCATTAAGATCTTTAAACTATCTCAAATGAGTTGTCTGATATCTACTTAATTCATAATGATTGAAGTCGATGATTGTTTGCTGGCAGACCAGGTCATGTATCAATCATGGGTACCCTGCGCTGTCATTAGTTGTTGTTTCAAACAGTCTCCTGCAAGTTGAGCACTTGCAGGAGACTGCAAAATACCCACTTTGCGTAGCCAGCAGGGGGAGGGATGACATTTAGAATTTAATTGCCTTTCTGTGTGCTCTGTGGACACATCACAACTCAACACTTGAAAACACAATCAATGCACATTTACTCCAGTTCGAGTAACATTTCCAGAAATCTTCCAGCTGAGACTTTTTAGACAATGAGTAAGTGTGAATAAATATGTCCTGTTTTGATTCATATGAAGCAACAGGAACCAATGAGCTTGGGACCGAGGGGATGGACCAGCACACTGTTGCTTCTGTTGTATTTACTACACTTGTTGACCGTATCAAAAGTTTCCTTTGGCTCACAAACATGCAAAACTGGTTGCATCAGTTGACCTCAGATCAGTGATCATAGTCTTTCTGGCATGTCTGTTGTGTATTTTTAAGCAAATAGACCAGATATTTTAGTGAGCATTTCAGTTTATTGAGTTTTTTGTTCTACTTTGATACACATGTTTGGTATTCAGTCCTTATGTAACATCAAGGCAACGTCGTGATGGTGTTGGAATACATACAGACTTGCATTGTTTTATTTTTACCTATAATCTACTAGTAAATAGTGTAACTCTTGAACTAGGCGGCAACAAAATTATCAGTCAGATGTAATTTACAGTCATAGCCATGAATCAGGTGTATGTCACAGGTGTCACACCTAAAATCACAAATCAGTCTCCAGAGTCAATTGAAGAGAGGTTATTCTGGACTAATTTAGCCAAAATGCAGAAAGATCTATGACAGAATACTGATTTATTATATTTAGATCCTTAGTAATCACTAAGCATATGTTTATGCTTAGATATACCTTATCCCAAAGCAGTCAAATCACACCAACAGCATTTGTATTTTTAAAAAAAGTATTCTAAAATGATTAAAAACGTGTTTAAAGGGAAACAAAACCATCCCAAAACAGCCTTTTTAGGGGGACTGTTCTGCTTCTCTCCATTTAATAGCAACACATCAAATCTGTCCCTGCTCCAGTTACCATTAAGTGTGTGTTTGTGTGCATGTGTGCACACAATATCCACATCGACTGACATTCCACACTCCTGTCTCTATTTATTTACAGTACAAAGCCATCCTGCTCTACAATGTTAAAAATCCACAGATTTATGGAAGTATAAAAAGATGAGGCCCAAAGCATCATTGAGTGAAAGAATACAAATCGTACGAGCCTAATCTACATCATAAGACATGATAACGGCTATAGCTGCTTTCTTTGCAGAAATGTTATTCTAACAGTCATCTATAGAGGAAAAGTGTATAGCTTTTAAACTTTCAGTCAGATTGTAATCAGTCAAATAGCTTGTTTCTGTTGCTGCGTAAACATTTCACAGGTAAACACATTTTTCTATTCTTACATGGGACTATGTATGAATATCACAGTGAAGCCACCTGAGAGGCTTGATGATGATGATGAAGGAGAGATTGTGATGATTTCATAGTGGCACAGTGACTTTAGCATTGACATCCAGTGCATCCTCCTATATTTTGATTAACATAACAAAAAAGACATTTCGGTACATTTAAATGCCCTGTGGAGACTGCATGCTGTTATTTGTGTTGTCCTCTGAGTCATGCAAGTCCACTTGAGTCTCTGACTTCTGACCAGCACGAGCTCGGTTGTGATCCAGTCCTTCACAGCTACAAAATAAGTAAGTAAAGAATCTGAATGGGCTAAAAATTAACTTATTAGCTCAATTGATTCCCAGCCATTTTAGCTCAGATCACTGACATCTGTTCTGTGAATAGTTTACCATACACACTGGAACCACTAAAAATAGAGATGTATAGAGAGGCTAAAATAATAACTTGCCATTTGTACACTTCAGTTTTTCTGTGATTAAACTAATTAATTTCAAACACTTGTCATAAATGTCCCCCTATCTCAAGATTTCAGGTGAGATTTTGGTGTTAGCATCTTGAATACAGGAGCCTGAAGCTGTTCATAACCCACCGCATTAAGTTGTTAGAGAGGCAATATGAGACGTATTATTCTGAAGGGTTGTTTTGCTTTCTTTGATAATGCAGATGTTTTTTCTAGTGGAAGATTTCTCTGGTAATAACCTCTTTTTCATGCTAAGATACCGCATTTTTCTTGTGTTTCATGGTGGAATCAATTTTAGCAAAAATCGACTTTAAAACGTTGCAATTTACCGGACCTTTACACACAGACTAAGTGATGGTTATGAATAGCAAGTGCAGAAGTGAAACTCAATGACTGGAGATGTTTGCATCTGCACCTCTGCCTTCTTTATGTGCAGATGAGAACATGAGTGAATTATCGGGATGTTGTTGCAAGCAGAATCGTTGACCTGAATACTATCCTGAGTTTGGGGTGAGGTTGCATAGATGACCTTGAGTTGTCAAAACAGGTTCAAATTGTTAGTTAAACGTGACTCAGTCTGTTATGAGGGGGTTGTGTCTCAGTCCACAGCTCCAAACACAACAACACACATGGAATGTAATGAGTATGGCCGATTGATCACTTTATCGGGAAGGCAAATCTCAACACCAAATGTCTAAACACAGGTGAGGTTCATAGTATTCAGTTATGGCCGTAATGGCAGTATGATGCATGTATATCCGTCGTTATGGACGTCCTCTATGCTTAACCTCCATTCCTTCAAGTGGCTAAAAGACTGTCCAAAAATATTAAGGAGTGCTGGAAGAAATAAACCAAACTTTGAGCAATGGGTTGTGCTGCGGGGAGTGGCTTTTGTCACTGTTTGCATTAAACACTGCTTCGGTTCTTGGCTGCAAAAGTAAATTTCCCATCAGATACCGCATGCACTCAGCTGAGAGGAAGTAGGTTTTATTGTTTTAAAGTAATCCTTTTATATTATTAAATCTGACACTATCAGTAGTGAATCCAGGCCTCTGCCTATTTCGAGTGTTTTCGATGGCCAGCTCTCTAGCTGTCTCTCTGATATGCAGCAGCAGCAGCAGCAGCAGCACAGGGCTGGCTGTGTGAGTAATGTGAAAAAGAAATCTGAAAAGCATTTTGTGTCTGATTCTTACAAACTTGTGCATTTTTGCCTATGTTTTCAATAACCTTGGGGTGTTCTTCTGCTTGTTTTAATGGGAGGATAGTGAGATGAGATGAGAAGTCATTGCAGCTTGTGCTTGTCAGTAACGGTTGATGCTAGGCACTTAAATAAAGAGGTAGGCTCAATGAAAATATTGCCCAACGCGAACCTAAATGGATCTTTAAGATTTTAAACTGGCGGAGTTGACACTGATTTCTCAGCAGTGCAGTGAGGGTATTTTTTACTGCTTTACAAAATGTACAGTTTGAACAGTTTAAAGAAGTGTTTATGAATCAGTTTTAAATCCTCGTGTCCTTCAGCCCTCGTCTGCTAAATTATTCAAACTCCTCCTGTGCTATATTTGGCGAGCCACGGAGTTTAATGTCATTGCAGCCAAGCACATATCAGCTGACTGAATGTTTTATCCGCACATTTATTTTCAGTTTTTTTTTCCCTCTAAATGGATTTCCATGAGCATTAACTTTGAATGGAGACATTAAATCATCCAGGATCAAAATGTGTTAACATGCAGATTTCTGTATTTGTCGACTGTACTGACTTCACTTTGATAAGAGCCATGAGAGGGTTAGGGTGTTTGGTTTCAGCAAAACTACTTAGTCTCGTTAGTGTGTTTTGACAGGGTTGCTTATCTTTGCGTTCCATTTCTCGTTTGGCATCCATTTAATTTTTTAATTTGCTGCTGAGTCAAAGCCCATTTCAGGCTTCATATACCGGGAAATGTTACTCATATCTTTGTAAATTATCTGTGACTACGATCTGTAAATATGGCATTTACACTAGGATGGGATGGCCCTTGATTTTCATTGGTTATCTGAATCTCAACAGACTCTTTAGGGCTGCACATGACTTTAGGGCTGCTTAAAGCCTCGCTGTATTTTAAACAACTGTCTCATCGGGTCTGTTTTTCCCTGATGTATTGAGTGATAAATTCCACACACATACTTTGTTGTAATTGCTGTTGTGTCAGGTGACAGTATGTTTAGAAATGTTAACAAATCCTTTGTTGTGGTAACTCAGAGAATGCTCTTTTTTTAAAATCTCTGTGTTAAAGAGACACAAGAGTCCATGTATAAAGAGTTTCCTTGGCCTTAGCTCGTGTCATCAGAGTGAAGTTTCTACACAGGAGCCATTTCTGTGCAGCGAGCGGTGGTCGTGGTTGAGGCAGCCTTCGTTGCGATGCACGATGAGCACTGGGAAGTACAGCGCGTCCTGATAGGCTGGAGGGTTCTCCTCACCGGCCTGCTGGCCTGACAGACAGCGCGTGCTCTCTGTGGGACACGACTGCTCATTCAGGCTCCCGCTGCTCCTCCACAGGCAGCTCCGCCTGGAGCCGTACAGCCGACCCAGCGAGAAGCGGCTGGCGCTGAACGGGATGCGGGGGCTCCCAGTGTTGCAGATGCTGAGGGCGCTTCGGGAGAAGATGGAGGAGCTGCTTATGGCACGGTGGCAGCGTTCGCAGTTCTGCCTGTAGCTGCCGTAGCCTCCGGATAAGGAGTAGCTGTTACAGCTCCCTGAGAGCTGGGCCAGGTCCATGAGAACCGCCTCAGAGTAGCTGGGCACTAGCTGCTGGTTGGAGCGGATGTGCCACTCGAGCTCTGTGCTGTCAATTGTGTTGACCCGTGGGATGTGTCTGCAATACACCCGCTCCTCAGATGGCGTTACTGGCACGTAGTCAAAGCCGAACAGCTTCTCCACATGGTAGTGCACACAGGCAGTACGATACTCTGTCAGCACCCTCATAGGCCAGGACAAGGTGAAAGCAGCCGCTACCCAGAAGGTGGAGTTGGAAGCATACCAGGGAAGGTGATCAGGGTCAGAAAAGGCAATCATATACTCCTTAAAGTCGACATTCTTCAGGTGCATCCCCTCACGTGCCTCCATGTAATCATCAAGGCCCTCGTTTTCTGTAAAGAACCTGGCCCGCTGGTTCAGGTAGGAGTTTTCAGACTCCACATTGGCAAAGCTAAAGCACTTGGTGAACCTCAGCTTGGTGATGGGGAAACCATCCAGGCCCAGCAAGTTCTTCGAGATGTCCTTAACCCCACAGTTACCGTAGTCAAACTCCGCCTCGGCTACGTGGGTGTTTACTCTCTCATGGTAGACCTGTGTAGTGGTGTAGGCATCTCCGTTACGGTAACGTGTCACCTGTCGCGTTCTCCTGACATAGTGATAGCTGATGGCCTTCCACCAGATGCAAGGCGTAGCCTGCTGCATGCGCTGCATGCGCTCCGTCACGCTGTCCACATCAACCTTGTACTGCAGCTCATTCCTGGTGTAGCAGTGCCAGCATTCGACCAGGTAGACCACATAGAGCATGACCAGGAAGGCCAGGGGGATGTAGATGTAGCCATTGGAGCAGGGACTGTCATGGTACATCATAGAGTTTCCCTTGTAGGCGCTATTGAAGGTGAGGCGCGTGACCTCTGTCACCTGGCACCAGGCCATCACCCCGACACAGCCGTACATCAGCAGTGACAGCAGCAGGCATTTCCAGTGAGTTTCCTGACACAAGGACTTAGCCAGAGACTGTTTCTGAGGCTGTTGCTGCAAAAGAGAAAAAGAAATGATTACAAACACAGGTATTAACATAATAATATAAGAAGGAGTAACCTATACCTGAAGATTTAAATGAATGACACATTTTAATGTGGCATTGATGAACACAACCTAAATACCTGTAGGCAAAAAGTTAAGGAGCAGCGGCTCATGAGTATAAAATATTTAAGGAAATATTCTTCGTTGTAAGTGCTTTTGCATAGTTTATGCATGAGCCAAGAGCCAACTGCTCATTTCTTGCTCTGTGCATGTTATAATCAGACGATTCCTTCATTATTACCATTAAAATGCAAAAGAAATCCTGTTGTCACGTGAGAGTTGAAGACTTGAAAGAACTGACATGCTTTTAAAGAGTCAAAAACATTTAGGCTGACAGGCAGAAAAAAAGGCTGTAGTCTGACTTGGGCAGCATTTAGATGGTGCCATCCTTTATCTCCTCGGGGCACAGCAAGCCCCAGCGGCTGCATCAAAGAGCTCGAGAGCTGGTTACGCCCTGCAGGAGCACAGCCACACAAAACCTGGCAGAGATTCAAAAGTCCCAGGAAGGGGAAGATTATCACTAAATTCATTCAAAAAAAATTTGCATGACAGACCTCGCTTCAGACTGTAAATGTCTAGATTTTGATCTATAGGTCGCCTCTAAACACCACATTAAAAAAAAAAAAGCATCTGCTCTATCACAGCGCTGATTTATTGAACTCGACATGTCAGCTCTGTGCTCTTCGAGTGACAGACGAGCATAAATAATCAATGTTCTTGCATCGTAATTAACTTCCCGACCTTGGTCACATGGTCCTCAAGCACACTGCCAACCCAAGGCTACACCCCACAGAGCAAAAGGGATTAACAGTGAAATTCCCCACTGAGATAAACCTCCTGCAGGAGGAGTGCTCGCTCACCGGCATTCTGGCCACGTTCGAAAATTACAATCAATACTACGTGGCACACTTTGTGGCTAGTGTTACATTTTACAGGCTCGAGGTTAATGATGAACAGTTGTGCAGTAGGAGATATCGTTCTGATTATGTGCCTGCAAAGCAAATGCATCTCTGCATGTTACAATCTGATTAAAAATGTGTTAGAAAAACCTTGCGCTGGTCCTAAAATATGGAAGGAGAATCCATTTTTTAATTGTACTGAGTTACATTTATATTTAAGGCAGTTGTTGTATGAAACAGCTCTTAAAGTCTTCTCTGTACAGTTAGCTGAAGGCTCTTGTATCATTTTTTAATATTTGGTTTCAGTGTTGTTTTGTATTTAGTGAAAATTCCCTTTGCATGAAAGCAACAACAGCGAATCACTTCAGCACACCACCTTACGTGCTTATATCCTAATGTAATTTTACAGTTTGCACTCATTGGAGTCATAGATTTTAATATGAAAGTGGCTATGGTTAAAAGGAAAAACAGTTTCAAGAAGGTTCAATTCTGTACAGTCTTCACATTCAGGAGGCTGCCGTGGTGCCTTTAGTGCCTCTCGCAGTCATGGACACTTTCTCTTGACATAATAAGACCAGCTAGGTTATATAAAAAGACTCTCTTGTGTAATGGATATGTAACTTGCCCAGCATGTGTGCATGTAGGGGAAGACTGGAGAAGAAGGAGAGGAATTGGGTGTTATAGTTTAATTCAGGAAAACTGCTGTTGAATCCTTATGTTTCCAAATCTGTTTTAGTTTTCCTTAAGGGAAATTTACAGACTCCCCCCCCCCCCCTAATATAGCATCTCACTTCTCCCCGCCCTAGTAACGACAACATGTCTTTTAAATGCTGCGTGACTTGCAATATCTTCTGGAAAGATATGAGCAAAATAAGTTTTTGTTTTAACACTTTCGTGTACCTGATTGGACCGTGATAGATTCTTAAACCTAATTTTGGAAGCCTGCCTGGAGGACACAGGAGCGTAATCATGCCGTTCACACGCTCGAGTGCGCGCATGGGTTCGTATAATAGGCAAATAAAGCGCTTTAAGTGCTGTGCAAACACTTAAATCATAATCTATAAAAAAAAAAAGAGCCAAATGATTATTACAGTGAGATTATTACAGTGAGCATGCAGAGAGGCAGCCTGTCACTTAAACATGCCACACTACTCAAAAGCCTTAATTTACTGCAAACAATTCTTACCTCTTCCCGGGGGCTTTCCGTCTCCTCCTCGGGGACGGTGGTGGTGGCGCTTTCACTTGCCGTTGCAGCCGATGCTGGGGACATGGTAATAACAACAACACAAAGACCGGTGGTGCATGGATCTCCTGATGGGATGGGGGCTTTCCAAAGCAGAGTGAGACATAAACACGCCGCGAACTCCTCCGCGCATCATCCGCAGGAAACCAGTGCAGCAGGAACCCAAACAGAAGGGCTCAAAGGATGCTGCATCCCCAGCCTGTTTCAGGTGGGCACACTTCGCATGGTGTAGCCTACGGGAACGCGGTCATTGTGCCTCCGAAGAAGACTGAGAGGCTGTGACTCTTCTCGCGATGCGATGGTGATGGTGATGAGGACTGCTGCGGCGAGGGATCCAGTGTGATGAGGGAAGTGACAAAGCTCCTCTCCCTGCAGGCAGGGCCCATGACACCCAGTGAAGCTGTGAAGCAGGACAAAGGAGACGGGCAGCGGCACATGCGAGCAGCCAGCCCGACACCACGATGTAAATAACACGCACGTACGTGTCCACGTAACTCACAACAGCACAGAGGGGCGCTGCTGCTGCCGCTGCTGAGGAGGGGGTGGCTCCTCTCAGCAGAGATCTTAATTCTGATCTGTATTTAAGCAAATTCTTTGAAAAACAGTAATAGTAAAAGCTCACGTAGGGTTTAAATTCGTTATATATATGAAATTAAATAAGCCACCTGTGATGCTCCTCAGATGGTATGATTTTTGGCTTGTTTGGAAATGGCTTTGATTCTTTTTGTCAAACGGTTTAGTTTAGTTTAGTTCATTCACAAATCAATCAAAATACAAATTCCAACATAATAGACAAGATAGCCGTTTGTTAAATGGGACTCCCCAAAAGCTAACCACATCTTATGAGTAGGGGCCTAATCATCAGATAATATAATGCAAATATAATTCCCAGGTCATGTTTCCTTTTTTTGCAGCTGTTTTATTTCTGTGGGTTTTTGTTATGTATTGTTTGTGTATATTGGATATTCCCTGGATCTATCCATTTGGACTTTATATGGATCAATAAATGTCTCTCTTTCATTTTAGTCTGCCTATGTGTGCTGCATTTGGGTCCCCTCTTCCACCCTGGACACCACCGCAGTTTGAAGACATACTGTACAAGATGAAACGTGAGACAGCGTTTGCGATGAAAAGTGTTTTAGTTAGACACTTTGGTCAGACTTGAATAGCTTTTATCCTACAGGAAGGAGCCATTAGAAAATAATTTCACTGTAGTCATAAAGGGATGGACACAATCGGCTGCAGGCTGTGATGTTTAAGTGACGCTCGAGTGGCCCAAAGTGGCCCACGCCATTAGCAGCCTGAACTCTATATGCAAGGCAGGATAGATCCATGCTTTCATGTTGTTTATGTCGAGTTCTGACCTTGTCATCCAAGTGTCACAGCAGAAATTGATCAAAGCAGCCAAAATTTTTCCAATCTTCTGTTGTCCGGTTTTGTTCAGCCTGTGTGAATTATACACTCAGTTTCCTGTTCTAAGCTGACAAGAGTGGGCATCTGGTGTGATCTTGTGCTGCTCCAGACCATCGGCTTCGAGGTTCTATGTCCTGTGGATTCAGAGATGCTCTTCTGCATACTTTGGTTGTAACGAGTGATTATTTTGAGTTACTGTTGCCTTCCTGTCAGCGCAAAGCAGTCTCCCCATTCTCCTCTGACCTTTGACATCAACAAGGCAGTTCCACCCAGTAAACTGCTGCTCAAAGCATATTTTCTCATTTTCTTCTCTGTAAATCATAGAGATAGTTGCATGGGAAAATCCCAACTGTTTCTGAAATACTCACACCAGCACATCTGGCACCAACGAACATACCATTTTCAAGGTCACTTAATTCGCCTTTCTTCCCCATTCTGATGCTCAGTTTGATTTTCAGCTGGTCATCTTGACAATGTCAGCCTGCCTAAATGCACTGAGTTGCTGTCATGTGATTGGATGATTCCACTTTTCATTTCAAATAAACTTCCTAAAGAACATGTGATGATTCTACAATAAAGTTGTATTTTGAATTCTTAGCAAATTAATCTCATCGCTCCACCAAATATAGCTTTCAGACAAAAAGAAAAAGAGTACAAAAGTTCAAGTTTAAGCTGAGGTATGGTTTACTTAATGCTGTGAATAAGGAGAAGAGGGCAAAAAGACAGAATTGCCCTAAAGCGTTTGTCATAATTTCATTGTTTTTTGTGAAAGAAGAGACCATAAGAAGACCAAGTAGGGAAAACTGAATATTTATCCTTGCTTTTGTTGTGCACAGCCCTATTTAAACAAGAACACTTTCCTGTATGATCCTGGAACACCGACCTGTGTTTATCACAGAGCACAGTATGGACATTGGACTGGACTCCTGGTGTAAAGTGGAAAAAGTAAACACAACAGTAGAGGAAAACAGATGGTAACTCTTAACAGCACTAAATGCTTCCCTCTAACAGTCAGCATTGTTTTATGTTGTAGACTGTTTTCATTATGGACCTACCCCCCTCCCATTAAAGTACAGAAGCAGCTGTGTAAGTGAGCCCTCTAAAGGCCAAACCACAGGAAGCGTCTCAAAAAAGTAAAAATACAGATGATAAAAAAAAGGAAAGCTCTGAATATTTTCTTCTGTTTATTTGACTGCATCAATCACAAAAGCATGCAAAACAACTACTGACTGACACTGTGAGCTGCTGCATACAGACAGGACCCCTCAGCACATATCAGTAGCTGCTCATGTTTAATGTCTCCTCACTTTTAAATCCAGCAACATGAGATTTATATAAACCAAGTGCTGGTTTTGCAGCTTCTTAGAAAAAGGACTAAAGCTCAATGAATAATAATGTGCTTGTGGTTTATTGTTGCTACCAGTGACAAGCCTGAAAACCGAGACTTCCGCTGTGGACTTCAAAAATAAAAGCCAGATGAACGGAGTATCACAGTGGGATGCTTGTTGTGTTCTGAATGAGTACATTAGTGAGATTTGATACTTCTACGTAAGTCAGACTTAGATCCCATACTTAGATTATCACACTTTACTGTGATTGTGCTCTGAACCACGCTCACCTTTGAACTCCCCCGCTGTTTTCATACCAAATACACATCAATAAGGTTTCATGAGTGCACCTTGCACAGTTCCGAGTGATTGTTTTGACGCAGACAGACTCAGACTGATAAGCTCTTCTATCTCACCTAATGAATGGGCCAACAGGTTTATTTATAAAAAAATCATAAATAAACACAAATTGGCTTTGTGTTGATCTTGTAAATGCACACCGGATGAAGGTTACTTTATATGGCGTCTTTCAAACAAAAATAATAGAACTTCCTTCATTTCTATGGGTCAGATGACACCCGTGGTCAAACTTTATTTTGATATCTACTGCACACATGTGAAGTTTGATGAGTGCATGTTGCACACATGCTATTGTGGTGATATAATTAGTCCATGTAGAGACAAGCATACCTTCCAAAGTATTTGTAGCCTCTGTGGTAAATCGTATTGCACAGGGTGTCACCAGGATTACAAGTTGTCAAGATGTGAGGCCTGCATATGCTCCAAAAGGGCTTTAAGGAACATGTCATTGTGTTAGCAAGTTTTAGTTCTGTGGTCAGATTTTGCATACTTAATTGGTTTTATTGACAGTTGAGTATTTGTTTTGTTAAAGCAGTTCATTTAATGCTGTTTATGAAAGTGTGCATGGGCTCATGCATCATTCAGAGGCAGTAATAATCACACAACTCAAGCGGGGAATAATCACATAAACAAGTTGTTTGGTATTTTGATTTTAATGTTTAATTTTTTCATTATTGTATATTGTATATTATGTGTATATTATTGTATGTGATGTTGCTGCTTTCAGTATCCCTGCAGCTGTTGTACACAGTGAAGACTAAGGTTCTCAGAACAACTGAGACTTAAACATCAAAAATTGGAAATGCAAACCAACACAGTTCATTTATTTGATTATATATATCTTTTTTATTAGTACACTAGACAAGGTTGATTTCATAGTGTGGGGGAGGTATTGTTATTAAGCATTTTGTATATTTCTTATTTTGCCTAAACTTCATTGAATGTTGATATGAAAGAAGCAGGGGTGTTTCCAGGAATTGTTAATGGGGTGGAACAGGATAGAAGAATAACAGGGCAGGTTGGGTGGAAGAGGGGAGGCTGGAAATCAGAATATTTGATCAGAAGTAAATACAATTTGAGGTTGGTGTAGCTCTATGCCCTAATATAAATGATGATACATGAAAGACTCTTTGTGTAAGCGAATATCATGTTTCATATTTCTTAGCCTAAAGATGTATTCATGTTAGCCACAAAGTGAAATTTGCACTGGATGATGTGAATAGACACTAATCTGCATTAAAGGTATTTCAACTTTGCAAAAACCCATGAGCGGGGATTCTCCTGACACTGCCGACAGTCAGAAATGAATGATGAACTTACTGAAGTCATTTGAGGGAAGCTGGAGTTTAATAGTTCAACTTTACTCTTAGATAAAGACCGATGGGGGAAAAGGAGAGGGTGTGGGAAAAGCTACTGATTGTACTCCTCCTTATCCCCTTGACTTTTGGGGTTTTTCCACTGTGACTGTGCAGCAAGGCATCAAAGTGCACTTAATGGAAAATGAAGATTATACAGAATCGTCCTTTTTCAGAATCATTATCATTTTTAAAAATAATAGTTATTAGTCGTTTCCTTATTGATTTATTAATGTGTTTATCACTTTAATCTCCAAATCCCTCCCAAATTACTGAACTTCTTCCACAATCTCATTCTTTCAGCCACTACCCAGACCTCGTGATTGTAGGTATCATGATTACATTAGACAACAGGTCTTATCTATGTTTAGCACTGTAAGATTAACAAGCAGATATATATATATATTTTTTTTTTGGGGGGGGGGGGGGGGGGGGGGGCAGATGTCACCCTATGCCCCCTCTGGACATGCCCCTGAAAATAAATTTCAGTAAGAGTTAGTTAGAAGCCTACAAACTGTTACCATGTCATCCTAACAGAGCACTTTGCTCTCAGACTGCAGGTTTAATTGTGATTCCAAGGATATTTAAAAGTAGAATGAGAGGCAGAGCTGTCAGGTTTCAGGCTACACTTCTGTGGAACCAGCTCCCAGTTTGGATTCAGAAGACAGACACTCTTTTGGATCAGGTGACCCTGAATCCCCCCTTAGTTATGCTGCAATAGTCCTAGGCTGCTGGGGGCTTCCCATACACTAAGTATTTCTTCTTCACTCATCTTTTTCACTCATTATGTACTCACACTCCACTTTGCATTTAATCATTAGTTATTACTAATCTCTGACGCTCTTCCATAGTATGTCTTTTGTCCTGTCTTCCTCCGCTCGCTCTCAAAAGATGGTTGCAGATGGCTGATCCTCCATGAGCCTGGTTTCTTTCTTTTAAAGGGAAGTTTTTTTTTAATTTCCAATGTCATCAAGTGCTTGCCCAGGGGGGTTGTTTTAATTTTGGGGTTTACCCTGTATTATTGAAGGGTCTTTACCTTACTCTATACAACATGAGGAGACTGCTGTTGTGATTTGTGGCTACATTATATTAATAAATTAACTTAACAAAAAAAATGAGAAGACACGAAATGGAAAGTCATCAATGGGTACATATATATATATATATACATATATATATATATATATATATATATATATATATATATATATATATATATATATATATATATAGCCTTAGATAGTGTGCTTTTATTTTGATAATCACAAAGTAATTCCGCTCTCACACCCGACTCTCCGGCGTTTCTGCGCGCGCGTGTTCGCGAGGGAACATACTGTGTGTGTGAGTTCGATCACGCCACTGGGGATTCCCCCGCGTGACAAAAACAGCTTTGCCTTTCACATGTCAGCTCTTCCCCTTCTCGCCTTTCATTGCTCATATGCTCTCCGCCTGGAGCTCACGCATTTACCGGATATTTAGTCGACGGGTAGTCGTTAGTGTCTCGTTTCACTCGTTTTAAACCCGATACACCATGTTTTCGAAACTTTTTAAAACGCGTTAAATCGGTAAAAAGTGAACGCCTCTTCCTACACAGAGGGCATAGTGTTGTCGGTTAATGGCATGATACGCAGCGGCTCGTTCCTCTGGTTTCACGAAGACGGTGCGGCGGTTA